>NC_083416.1:19368189-19561262 GCF_020745735.1 Hemiscyllium ocellatum | reverse complement strand
ATCAATGAATAACGTTTGATTCATTGAATGTACGATTCATACTTGTTTGAATAAATGATGGAATGCAGTTTGTTCTTTGAATGACTGCGTTAAAGCTCGGGATATTTATTCATGAGATCCGCTCTACTCATTGAATTAACACGTGCAGTTTGTTTAATTGAATGAATGTGTGTTGCTTGATTCACTGAATATTGAGCGAATGCAATTTGTTTCAGTAAATAAATGAGCAATTTTGATTCATTAGATGAACGAGTTAAGTTGTTTCATTGAGTCAATGAATACGATTCAATTTTCAGTCTGTGAATGAATGAATTTTTTTTCATTGAATGAATGCGTTAGGCTCTAGACATCGTATTCATGAGATATGCTCTGCTCATTGAATTAACACGTGCAGTTTGTTTCATTGTATGAATGAGTGCAGTGTCTTTCAGAAAATGAATGTGTGCAGTTGGCACCATGAAATGAATATACCAAATCAGCTTCATTGACTCAATGATGATCGTTTGATTCATTGAACGTACGATTGAATGAATGAATGAATGGAGTTTGTTTCATTGAATGAATGCGTTGGGCTCGGCACATTGTATTCATGAGATGAGTTCTACTCAGTGAATTAACACGTGCAGTTTTTTTTCATTCAATGTATGAGTGCAGTTTATTTCATTAAACAAATGAGCGCAGTTTGATTCATTAAATGATTGTGTCAAGTTAATTTCATTCAATCAATGAATAACGATTGATTTATTGAAAGTATGATTGAGGGTTCATTCAATGAATGAATGTCGATTGTTTCATTGAATTAATGGTTAGGTTCGAGAGATTGTATTCATTAACACGCGCCGTTTGTTTCTTTGAACGAATGACTGCAGTTTGATGCACTGAATGATTGTATGAATGCAGTCTGTTTCAGTATATAAATAGTGCAGTTTTGATTCATTAGATGCATGAGTTAAGTTTCTTTCATTGAATCAATGAAAATGTTCGATTCATGGAAAGTACGATTGAAGTTTCATTCAATGAATGAATGCAGTTGTTTCATTGAATGAATGCGTTAAGCTCGAAACATTGTACTCATGACATAAGCTCAACTCATTGAATGAACACGTGCAGTTGATTTCTTTGAATGTACGTTTGCAGGTTGTTTTAGTAAATAGGTTAGATTCAGTAAATGTATGAAGTTTTATTGAATCATGTATAACTTTTGATTTATTGAATGTACGTTTGAAGTTTGATTCAAAGAACGGATGAATGCAGTTTGATGCTATGAAAGAATGTGTTAAGCTCGCGACATTGTATTCGTTAGATAAACTCTATTCATTGAATTAACGCGTGCAGTTTCATACATCGAACGATTTCACTTCGATTCACTGAATGAATGAATGAATGCATTTTGTCTGAGTCATTAAATGTATGAATCTAATTAGTTTAATTGAATCAATGAATAACGTTTGATTCATTGCATGTACGATTCAAGTTTGTTTGAATGAATTAAGGAATGCAGTTTGTTTCTTTGAATGAATGTGTTAAGCTCGAGATATTGCATTCATGAGATACGCTCTACTCGTTGAATTAACGCGTGCAGATTGTTTAATTGAATGAATGTGCGCTGTTTGATTCACTGACTGAATGAACGAATGCAATTTGTTTTGATAAATAAGTGCAGTTTGATTCATGAGATGTATGAGTTAAGTTTGTTTCATTGAATCAATAAATAACGTTTGATTAATTGAATGTACGATTGTATGAATGAACGAATGCAGTTTGTTTCTTGAATGAATGTGTTAAGCTCGAGATATTGTATTCAGGAGAAACGCTCTATTCATTGAATTAACACGTTCAGTTTGTTTCATTGAATGTATGAGTATCTTTCAGTAAATGAACGTGTGCAATTCGAATCTTTAAAATGAATCTGCCAATTTAGCTTCATTGAATCAATGATTAACGTTTGATTCATTGAATATACGATTGTACGAATGAATGAATGCAGCTTGTTGCACTGAATGAATGCATTAGGGTCGGCGCATCGTATTCATGAGATAAGTTCTACTCTTTGAATTAAGACGTGCAGTTTTTTTCATTGAAGTATTTATTTACTACAAGAAAGTGCATTCAGTCTTTCATTCAGTGAAACAAATGTGCACCCTTTCATTCAATGAAACAAACTGCATGCATTAATTCAGTGAGTAGAGCTTATCTTTTGAATACAATATCTCGAGCTTAACAGATTCAGCTTAACAGAATCGCCTCTGAAAAACTTCATTTTTCAACGTGAAAATTTCCTGCTGGATCTGAAAAGATATCAGAAAGCACTGCAGTTAGGGAAGAATTTTACAATTGAGGAAATATCCAGAGAGCAGGTGATAGCTCTGTGTAATCTCCAGTAAAAGAAGTTTACAAATTCAACTACTGTGAGCCATGGATAAACATTCAGAACAGACAAAAAGTACAACTTTGCAGTGTCTTAATCCACCCTTACTCAGCAAGATCTGTGTACATTTGCTACTCAATTTCCCGCTGACTACAATCCAATCAAAGTGATCATCCTCTTCTTATTTCTCAGTTTTACCCCACATCGCCTCACTGGACAATCTCTCCAGAATATCCTCTCTAAGTACTGCCATGATGTTTATTCTAATCAAAAATGTCATTCCCTTCTTGTTCCTATAGTTTCTGTAATCCAGGTAATTGAACTGCTTTTCCTGTTCCTTCCTCAACCATGTTTCTGTCATAGCTATGATATCCCATGTACCCATCTCTGCACTGAGTTCATCTGCCTTATCTGTCAGGTCTCTTGCTTTGACATAAATGCAGTTTAATTTATCAGTCTTGCCTTGTTCACTGCTACCCTCTTGCTTACCTTGTCTATTTAACTTCCTGTCTCCAACTTTTGTACTCGCCTCAACCTTCTCTTCTGTCTCGCTACTGGTTAGGGTCTCACATTCCTGCCAGACCAGTTCAAATTTACTCTTGTAAACCTCATTTCCACAGAAGAGATATCCCCAAAAATCTAAATTTCTACCCTATAACTTTAACCCTTCAATTATATACCCTTTCCTACTCTCATTATCATATAACACTGTGAGTACTCCAGAGATTATTACCGTTGAGGTCCAGCTTTTTAAATTTCTTGTCAATTTCTAAATATTGATTCTTCAGGATCTCATCCTGTGTATAACAACCTCCAGCTGAGGTTAGCTGGCAAGTTTGTTTGCAGACGTTTCATCACTATACTAGATAACATAATCAGTGCGCCTCTGCTGAACAATTGGTGTTCTGTCCTGCTTGCTATTCATGGTCTGGGTCCATTGGGATTGGCGGTGTTATTTCCTGTTTTGTTGTTGGTAGTGTTTCAACATCTGGCTGCTCAGACTCCATTTTGAGAAATTGCTGCAGTTGAATTGAGATATGCTTTACCCTGGCACTGGGGAGGTAACACACTATTTTGGAATCTCACTTGTGGCCTCAGAAATACCTCTCCATGCCCCTGACTAGAGTGTCCCCTAGTCGTGCTTGGACTTTGCCATAGCATGATTTGCAGCAGAGCCAGTCATGATGCCACAGATGAGATTGTTTCCAGCCTTCCCTCCCTGAACAGTATCTAAGCAATACCCTCTCTTTAGAGATATGAGGGGTTCTCATAGAAATGTATAAGATCATGAGAGGCATGGTTATTGTGAATGCGCTCAGCCTTTTTCAAGGAATTGAGGATGAGAAGGCATCCATTTAAGGTTAGAGAGAAAAGAATAAAAGAGAACCTGAAGGGTAACTATTTTTACACAGAGGGTGGGATGCATACGGAATGAGCTTTCAATGAAAGTTGATGACATTAACAACATTTTTTAAAAATTTGGATAAATACGTGGGATTGGAAAAGTTTAGAAGTACTTGGCCAAGTGAAAAGAAATGGGGTTTGCTTGGATGGACATTTTGGTGAGCATGGACTAGTTTGGGCATAAGGGCCTGTCTCCATGCTGTGGGATTCTATGACTCTATGACTTGTTTGAAATGGGTTTTCCGCAGGTGACCTGTATTCGACCCGTCTATCTCTCTTTGCAGTAACATATTCACCTGACTAAACCTACCTAATACTGTTCTAATTAGCCTTCTTGATGAAGGATTTTTGTCCAAACATCGATTTTCCTGCTCCTTGGATGCTGCCTGACCTGCTGTGCTTTTCCAGCACTGCTCTAGTCTTGACTCTAATCTCCAGCATCTGCAGTACCCACTTTCACTTTAGTCTTCCCCACCACCAACCTGGTAATTTCACATGAAGATCAGTCTTATCTTTATCAAGTTTATTGGGATGACTGTGACTCACTATCAGACATTTTAACATAGAACATAGAACAGTACAGTACAGAACAGGCCCTTCAGCCCACGATGTTGTGCCGACCACTCATCATGTATGCACCCTCAAATTTCTGTGACCATGTGCATGTCCAGTAGTCTCTTAAATGTCTCCAATGACCTTGTTTCCGCAACTGCTGCTGGCAAGGCATTCCATGCTCTCACAACTATGTGTAAAGAACCCGCCTCTGACATCCCCTCTATACTTTTCTCCAACCAGGTTAAAACTATGACCCCTCGTGTTAATCATTTCTACCCTGGGAAATAGTCTCTGGCTATCGACTCTATCTATGCCTCTCATTATCTTGTATACCTCAATTAGGTCCCCTCTTCTCCTCCTTTTCTCCAGTGAAAAAAGTCCAAGCTCAGTCAACCTCTCCTCATAAGATAATCCTTCCAGTCCAGGCAGCTTCCTGGTAAACCTCCTCTGAACCCTCTCCAAAGCATTCACATCTTTCCTGTAATAGGGCGACCAGAACTGGATGCAGTATTCCAAGTGCGGTCTCAGCAAAGTTTTATAGAGCTGCAACAAGACCTCACGACTCTTAAACTCAACTCCATATGTTTTCTTAATAACTCTGTCCACTTGGGTGGCCATTTTAAGGGATCTATGTACCTGCACACCAAGATCCCTCTGTTCCTCCACACTGCCAAGAATCCTATCCTTAATCCTGTACTCAGCTTTCAAATTCGACCTTCCAAAATGCATCACCTCGCATTTATCCAGGTTGAACTGCATCTGCCACCTCTCAGCCCATCTCTGCATCCTGTCAATGTCCCACTGCAGCCTACAACAGCCCTCTATGTTGTCAACAGCCCTCTATACAGCTCACCAACCTTTGTGTCATCTGCAAACTTGCTGACCCATCCTTCAATCCCCGCATCCAAGTCATTAATAAAAATTACAAACAGTAGCGGCCCAAGGACAGAGCCCTGTGGAACACCAATAAAAGATGACTGGCTTCTTCTTCCCAAAGACACTCGCATTTCTGTGCCAAATTCTCTTTGCACCTGGATTGCACCAAAGATCATCTGACACACTTAGGGTGGCATGCTGGCTCAGTGAGTAGCATTGCTGCCTCGTGACTGTGTGGAGTTTGCACATTCTCCCTGTTTCTGCATGGGTTTCCTCCAGGTGCTCCAGTTTCCTCCCACAATCCAAAGATCTGCAGGTGAGGTGAATTGGCCATGCTAAATTGCACTTGGTATTTTAGACCTTAAAAGATGTGATTGGGGAATTGAAACAGAAAGCAAGGAAAAGCAGATGACTTAAATCAATATTATGTATATATTGACTGTGGAGGACACTATAAACTTGCCAAAGATATCAGATAAGCAAGTTATTAATGGGAACAATGTCTTTTCAAAATCTCAACTGAAAGGAATAAAGTATAAGGGACTGAAGGCAAACAAATCACCAGGACTTTACAGTCTGCATCCAAGGGTTTTGAGGTTAATGACTGCAGAACAGGCATTGGTTGAAGTATTCCAGAACTCACTTGATTCTGGCACAGTTAAAGTGGATTATAAATGTGACACACTTGTATAAGAAGGGATACAGAAAAAAGGAAACTTTAAGACAGTTAACCTGACATTTGTCATTGAAAAACATTAAGTTCATTAGAAAAAGGAAATGGCTGGTTATTTACAAAAGCTTGACATAATCAGAATCAAGATGGTCCCGTGAAAAGGAAACCATGTTTGACAAATTTGTTAGAATTCTTTGAGGATTTATAAAACAGAATTGATGAAGGGCAATCAGCTGATGTAATGTACTTGAATTTCTAGAAGGCATTCAATAAGGTACCACATAAAAGGTTATTGCACAAGATAGGTGCTCATGGTAATTCGGAGTTATGTATTAGCATGATTTGGTTAATACACAAAAGACAGAGAGTCCAGATTAACAGGTCTTTTTCATGTCGGAAAGACATAATTAGTGGAGATGCTTTTATTTCATTCATGGAATGTAGGTGTTGCTGGCTGGGCCAGTATTAAATGCCCATTTGTAGCTGTCCTTGAGAAGGTAGCAGTGTGTAAAATTAGAGGGTTCCAGGATTTTTATCCAGTGGTACTGCATGAACTGTTGCATACTTCCAAGTCAGAGTGGTGAGTAGTAGCATTTGCATGTGACTACTGTTAGGAAGGTGCTGTCAGAAACTAAACTGAGCTAGCCATAAAAATACTGGGGCTACAAGAGCACCTGCAAGTTTAGGGGTCCTTCAGCAATCAACTCACCTCTTGACTCCCCAACGCCAGTCCAAGGCACAAGTCAGGAGTGTTTGTAATGCTCCACGATTGCCTGGATGAGTGCAGCTCCAAAAACACTTAAGGTTGACATCATCCAGGGCAAAGCAACTCAGTTGATAGACACTGTATTTGTAACATTAACTCTTTCCATCAACAAGGTCAATGGTAACCTCCACACTGGGAAGATGGGGTCGGTAGGGTGGGGAAGGTGGTGGAGAGGTGATTCATTTTCCTTGCTCTTCCTTATTTTGATGCAAACTAATTCCATATCAAGATATATTTCTCCTATTTCACTGTTCTCCAATACAACCCTTTATTAACAATGCTACCCCACCTCCTTTTCTTCATTTTCCTTTTTTCAGAACATTAAATACCCTTGAGTATTGAGTTTCCAGTCGTCCTCACCTGAGGAATGTCTTCGCTTCTCTGAAAGTTCTCTGAAGTCTTATTTGTTTGTTTCTTTTTGGGCCATCAACTCATCTATCTTGTTGGAAAAGTTGCATGCATTCAGGTGAAGAACCTTAAGCTTTGTTGTTTTTTTACTATTGATAGTTATTCTATGTTAATGTCTTGCTGTGTTCTTCTGCTTATAATTTCTACCTATCCTGTTACACTGAGGCAGGACTGCAGGATCAAAGTCGAGAGTGTAGTGCTGAAAAAGCACAGCAGGTCAGGGCAGCATCCGAGGAGCAGGTGAATTGATGTTCAGGCATAAATCCTTCAATCAGGAATGGTCAGTCAGGGAGTGATCCCACACTCAGTCAAATAGCTTGTCCAATCTTACTCCAAGGGATTGGAAATTTTCAATCAGTACTTCGGTCTGAACAAATTCTATGGATCTGTGTTCTTGCAGTCTATGGATTGGGCGATGGCCAGTCTTGCAGGACAGGTGCACTTATTTACAAGGATCACAAGTAGGTCAGTCTGGAACCTGTGGAGACATCAATTCAGAGCTGGGGCTGGGGCTTTTTGGGCTGGGTTGTTGACTTTGTAATGATACTGAGATGGAGCAATTTGAGTTGAAAAGCTAAAAGCTCAACAGGAGGCAGGAACAGTAACACAAAAGAAAACATGAAAAATGGGACAAGGAGGCCAGAACAATACAACAATGTCTCGAGCATAACACATTCATTCATTGCTTCAAACTGATTTCATCCGTTCTTTGAATCAATCTTCAAACATACATTCAATAACTCAAAATTTATTAATTGTTTCAATGAAAGTAACTCATTGCATACATTTACCGCATATAACTGCACTCATTTATTTTCTAAAACAAACTGCAAACGTTCATTCAATTAAATCAACTGCACGTGTTATTCAATGAGTAGAGCTTATCTCATGAGTACAATGTCTCGATCTTAACGCAAGCATTCAATGATGCCAACTGCATTTTTTCATTCACTGAATGAAAGTTCAACGTGCATTCATTTAATCAAACGTCATTCATTGATTCAATGAAACAAACTTAACTCGTACATCTAATGATTCACACTGCACGGATCTATTTACTGAAATAGATTGCATTCTTTCAATTCATTCAGTGAATCAAACTGCTCATCTTCATTCAATGAAACAAATTGCAAGTGTTCATTCAATGAATAGAGAGTATCTCATTCATACATTATCTCGAGCTTAACACATTCATTCAAAGAAAGAAATTGCATTCGTTCTTTCATTCAAACAAATTTTAAATCGTACATTCAATGAACCAAAATTTAATCATTTCTTCAATGAAACTACCTAGACTCGCCATTTAATGAATCAAACTGCAACCATTTATTTGCAGAAACAAAATGCATTCATTTGTTCATTCATTCAGTCAATCGAAGTGAACTTATTCATTCATTGTATGAAGCTGCACGTAGTAATTGAATGAATAGGAGCTTATCTCACGAATACAATGTCTCGAGCTGAACACATTCATTCATAGCCTCAAACTGATTTCATTCATTCTTTGAATCAAACGTCAAACATACATTCAATAAATCAAAATTTATTCATTGATTCAATGAAAGCAACTCATTGCACACATTTGCTGAATATAACTGCAATCATTTCTTCTCTAAAACAAACTGCCAGCATTCTTTCTATCAAACCAGCTGCACGTGTTATTCAATGAGTAGAGCATATCTCATGAGTGCAATGTCTCGATCTTAACGCAAGCATTCAATGATACCAACCGCATTTTTTTCATTCACTGAATGAAACTTCAATCGTACTTTCACTCAATCAAACGTTATTCGTTGATTCAATGAAACAAACCGATCTCGTACATCTAATGAATCACACTGCACTGATCTATTTACTGAAATAAATTGTATTCTTTCAATTCATTCAGTGAATCAAACTGCACACATTCATTCAATGAAACAAATTGCAAGTGTTCATTCAATGAATGGAGAGTATCTCATCCATACAATAACTCGAGCATAGCACTTACATTCATAGAAACAAACGGCATTCGTTCTTTCATTCAAACAAACTTTAAATCGTACATTCAATGAACCAAACGTTATTCATTTATTTATTGACATTACCTAGACTCTACATTTAATGAATCAAACTGCAACCATTTATTTGCAGAAACAAAATACATTCATTTATTTATTCATTCAGTGAATCGAAGGGAACTTATTCACTCAATGTATGAAGCTGCACGTATTAATTCAATGAATAGAGCTAATCTCACGAATACAATGTCTCGAGCTTAACACATTCATTCATAGTTTCAAACTGATTTCATCCGCTCTTTGAATCAAACTTCAAACATGCATTCAACAAATCAAAATTTATTCATTGATTCCATGAAAATAAGTCATTGCATACGTTTAGTGAATCTAACTGCACTCATTTATTTACTAAAACAAACTGCAAACATTCATTCAATTCAACCAACTGCAGGTGTTAATTCAATGAGTAGAGCTTATCTCATGAGTACCATGCCTCACTCTCTACGCAAGCATTCAATGATGCCAATTTCATTTATTCATTCACTGAATGAAACATCAATCGTACATTCCATGAATCAAACGTTATTCATTGATTCAGTGAACGACACATTGTATTCATGAGAAAAATTCTACTCATCGAATTAACACGTGCAGTTTGTTTAAATGAATGTTCGAGTGCAATACCTCCCTCTGCTTCCCGAATGATCCGAAGTTCATCCAGCTCCACCTCCCACATTCTGCAGAAGGAACATTCAACTGCCCTAACCTCCATTCTCACGATACCTAATTCCAAATGGACTTTCTCACATCAAGAAGACCGCTTAACCTTCCTGCTCTGAGTGCAGTTTAGTTTCGCATCAGCCAGTGACTGGAAAGCATACGTTACTGGACGTTCCTCTCTGTTGAATCACCAGTGAGTTGACATTACCCTGCTACCCTATTCAATAAGTCAAAATTTATTCATTGATTCAATGAAAGTAATTTCGTACATTCACTGAATCTAACTGCACTCATTTATTTGCAGAAACAAACTGCAAACAATCATTCAATCAAACCAACTGTACCTGTTGATTCAATGAGTACAGCTTATCTCATGAGTACAATTTCTCGTCTTAACGCAAGCATTCAATGATGCCAATTTCATTTATTCATTCACTGAATTAAACTTCAATCGTACATTCCATGATTCAAACGTTATTCATTGATTCAATGAAACAAACCTAACTCATACATCTAATGAATCAAACTGCAGTTTATTTATTGAAAGAAACTGCATTCATTCAGTCATAAGTGCATCAAACTGCACTCATTCTTTCAACGAAACAATGTTAATGAGCTTGTTAATGAGCACATGTTAATGAGCATATCTCATGAATACAATCTCTCGAGCTGAGTGCTTTAATTCAATGAAACAAACTGCATTCAATTATTGAATGAAACGTCAATCGGATATACTGTGAGTCGAACGTTATTCATTGATTCAATAAAACTAACTAGATACTTTCATTTCATGAATCAACATGCACTCATATATTTAATGAAACAAACTGCACTCGGACATTCAATGAAACAAACTGTAGCCACCCAGTTAAGAGGAAGCAGGAAGATTGTGTAAGGTGGAGGAGACAAGGCTCAGACGAGGTTCTTGAGGTTTACAAGGTAGCCACGAAGGAACTAAAGAATGGACGTAGGAGAGCTACAAGGGGGCATAAAGAAACATTAGTGGGTAGGATTAAGGAAACACTAAGACATTCAAAGCTTATGTGAGGAACAAGAGGATGGCCAGAGGATGATCAGAGATAGTGAAGTGAATTTGTGCCTGGAGTCAATGGACATAGGGGAGATCTTTAATGAATACTTTGCTTCAGTATTCACCAGTGAGAGGGATTTTGTCGTTTATCAGGACAGCAGAAACAGAATGTTACCCTACAACAGGTAGATGTTAACAAAAATGATGTGCTGAAAAATTTGAAAAGCATGGGGATAAATAAGTCCCATGGGCCACACGGGATATATTCAAGGTGACACGAAATGAGGGAAGAGGTTGCTGCATTTTGGTACTGATCCATGAGTCCTTAGTGTCCACTGGAGTATTAGCAGATGATTGGAGGATAGCAAATATTATTCTCTTGTTATAGAAAGGGAATGAGATAATCCTGGGAATTACAGACTATTCAGCCATACGACTGTGGCATGCAAATTATTGTATTCGATTCTGAGAGACAGGATTTATGACTACTTGGAAAACCATAGTTTGATTAGTAATAATCAGTATAGCTTTGTGAGTCCAGTCATGCTTATTGAAGACTTTGAGGATGTGACAAAACACGTTGATGAAGGTAGAACAGTGGATGTGGTGTACATCGATTTTAGCAAGGCATTTGTTAACCTTCCTGATGTTCGCTTTATTCAAAATGTAATCAGACATGGGATACAGGGAAATTTAGCTGGCTGGATGGAGAATTGGCTGGCCATTGAAGACAGAGGTTGGTCATAGATGTCAAGTATTCAGCCTGGACCTTGGTGACCAGTGGCGTTCCACAAGGACGTCCTGGGATTACCAGAATCCTCCAAAAATACCTATGAGAGTTTATACAAGACTGCCACTTGCGGTATCATCAGCCTACACCTTTTTCCAGTGGACAATGGAGAACATTTTAAAAGGGTTACCCCAGGTCACCAATAATCTGAATTAATTCCTATCAAACAGAAAGACAAGTAAAGAGCACTTAGAGAACATGGACATAGTGCTACAATCTTTCTATGCGAGCGGTATATACCTGAGAAGGGGAAAATGTGTGTTCCAGGTGCCCCAAGTGATCGACTTGGGTCAAGGAGTTGACAAGATCAGATTACACCTATTGGAAGATAAAGTGACTGAAATCATAGGTGCCTGGCTCTACTGAAGCCTATGTCTGTCATAAGGTAATAACTATTATTATTCTATAATTATTATAGAAACTTCCTATGTAACCTGGCCTCCCTCTTGGCACCCTTGCACCTGCTATTGTAAAAGGGTCAGCCTTTGAAATGGTCATGCGGCCTTAATGGAATTGAAAGAAACAACTATCTTTGTCTAGGGTGTTAGCACACAGCGATCCTAAGCGAGAGATGATCCTGACATATAGACATAGGGTATCAGGGTAATGTCAGCTCACTGGTGGCTCAACAGAGAGGAACGCGCAGTAACGTATGCTTTCCGGTCATTGGCTGATGCGAAACTCAAATGCACTCAGAGCAGGAAGGTTAAGCGGTCTTCTTTGCCGTGAGAAAGTCAATTTGGAATTTAGAAAAGTGGAAATGAAGGTTACGGCAGTTGAATGTTCCTTCTGCAGAATGTGGGCGGGGTTAAGGGTCACATAAGTGTCCCCGCTGGCTACATCTGCGGGAAGTGCACCCAACTCCAGCCTCTCGAAAACAGTGTTAGAGAACTGGAGCTGGAGCTGGATGAACTTCGGATCATTCGGGAGGCAGAGGGAATTATTGCACTCGAACATTCAATGAAACAAACTGCACGTGTTAATTCAATGAGTAGAAATTTTCTCAAGAATACAATGTGCCGAGACTAACGCACTAAATGTGCCTAATCAAACAAACTGCATTCATTCAAACCGCATTCAATTATTGATTCAAACGTCAATCGTATATTAGGTGAATCGAACGTCACTCATTGATTCAATGAAACGAACTAGACACTTTCATTTCATGAATCAAACTGCCCTCATATATTTATTGAAACAAACTGCACTCGAACATTCAATGAATCATACTACACACATTCATTCAATGAGTGGAACTTATCTCATGAATAAAATGTGCCGAGCCAAACGCACTAAATGTGCCTAATCAAACAAACTGCATCATTCGTTCATTCAATCTTGCATTCAATGAAAATTTATTCATTGTTTCAATGAAGCTAATTTGGCAGAGTCATTGAATGATATCAACTGCACTCATTTATTTACTGAAAGACACTGCACACATTCACTCAATGAAACAAACTGTACGGCTTAATTCAATGAGTAGAGCATATCTCATGAATACGATGTCTCGAGCCTAACGCATTTATTCAATGAAACAAAATGCATTCATTCAGGGAATGAAAATTCACTCGTACATTCAATGAATCAAACGATTCAATTTTCAGTCTGTGAATGAATGAATTTTTTTCATTGAATGAATGCGTTAGGCTCTAGACATCGTATTCATGAGATATGCTCTGCTCATTGAATTAACACGTGCAGTTTGTTTCATTGTATGAATGAGTGCAGTGTCTTTCAGAAAATGAATGTGTGCAGTTGGCACCATGAAATGAATATGCCAAATCAGCTTCATTGACTCAATGATGATCGTTTGATTCATTGAACGTACGATTGAATGAATGAATGAATGGAGTTTGTTTCATTGAATGAATGCGTTGGGCTCGGCACATTGTATTCATGAGATGAGTTCTACTCAGTGAATTAACACGTGCAGTTTTTTTTTCATTCAATGTATGAGTGCAGTTTATTTCATTAAACAAATGAGCGCAGTTTGATTCATTAAATGATTGTGTCAAGTTAATTTCATTCAATCAATGAATAACGATTGATTTATTGAAAGTATGATTGAGGGTTCATTCAATGAATGAATGTCGATTGTTTCATTGAATTAATGGTTAGGTTCGAGAGATTGTATTCATTAACACGCGCCGTTTGTTTCTTTGAACGAATGACTGCAGTTTGATGCACTGAATGATTGTATGAATGCAGTCTGTTTCAGTATATAAATGAGTGCAGTTTGATTCATTAGATGCATGAGTTAAGTTTCTTTCATTGAATCAATGAAAATGTTCGATTTATGGAAAGTACGATTGAAGTTTCATTCAATGAATGAATGCAGTTGGTTTCATTGAATGAATGCGTTAAGCTCGAAACATTGTACTCATGACATAAGCTCTACTCATTGAATTAACACGTGCAGTTGATTTCTTTGAATGTACGTTTGCAGGTTGTTTTAGTAAATAGGTTAGATTCAGTAAATGTATGAATTTTTATTGAATCAATGTATAACTTTTGATTTATTGAATGTACGTTTGAAGTTTGATTCAAAGAACGGATGAATGCAGTTTGATGCTATGAAAGAATGTGTTAAGCTCGCGACATTGTATTCGTTAGATAAACTCTATTCATTGAATTAACGCGTGCAGTTTCATACATCGAACGATTTCACTTCGATTCACTGAATGAATGAATGAATGCATTTTGTCTGTTTGAGTCATTAAATGTATGAATCTAATTAGTTTAATTGAATCAATGAATAACGTTTGATTCATTGCATGTACGATTCAAGTTTGTTTGAATGCATTAAGGAATGCAGTTTGTTTCTTTGAATGAATGTGTTAAGCTCGAGATATTGCACTCATGAGATATGCTCTACTCATTGAATTAACGCGTGCAGATTGTTTAATTGAATGAATGTGCGCTGTTTGATTCACTGACTGAATGAACGAATGCAATTTGTTTTGGTAAATAAGTAAGTGCAGTTTGATTCATGAGATGTATGAGTTAAGTTTGTTTCATTGAATCAATAAATAACGTTTGATTAATTGAATGTACGATTGTATGAATGAACGAATGCAGTTTGTTTCTTGAATGAATGTGTTAAGCTCGAGATATTGTATTCAGGAGAAACGCTCTATTCATTGAATTAACACGTTCAGTTTGTTTCATTGAATGTATGAGTATCTTTCAGTAAATGAACGTGTGCAATTCGAATCTTTAAAATGAATCTGCCAATTTAGCTTCATTGAATCAATGATTAACGTTTGATTCATTGAATGTACGATTGTACGAATGAATGAATGCAGCTTGTTGCACTGAATGAATGCATTAGGGTCGGCGCATCGTATTCATGAGATAAGTTCTACTCTTTGAATTAAGACGTGCAGTTTTTTTCATTGAAGTATTTATTTACTACAAGAAAGTGCATTCAGTCTTTCATTCAGTGAAACAAATGTGCACCCTTTCATTCAATGAAACAAACTGCATGCATTAATTCAGTGAGTAGAGCTTATCTTTTGAATACAATATCTCGAGCTTAACAGATTCAGCTTAACAGAATCGCCTCTGAAAAACTTCATTTTTCAACGTGAAAATTTCCTGCTGGATCTGAAAAGATATCAGAAAGCACTGCAGTTAGGGAAGAATTTTACAATTGAGGAAATATCCAGAGAGCAGGTGATAGCTCTGTGTAATCTCCTTGAACATCCAGTAAAAGAAGTTTACAAATTCAACTACTGTGAGCCATGGATAAACATTCAGAACAGACAAAAAGTACAACTTTGCAGTGTCTTAATCCACCCTTACTCAGCAAGATCTGTGTACATTTGCTACTCAATTTCCCGCTGACTACAATCCAATCAAAGTGATCATCCTCTTCTTATTTCTCAGTTTTACCCACATCGCCTCACTGGACAATCTCTCCAGAATATCCTCTCTAAGTACTGCCATGATGTTTATTCTAATCAAAAATGTCATTCCCTTTTCCTCACTTATTCTCCATCTCTTGTTCCTATAGTTTCTGTAATCCAGGTAATTGAACTGCTTTTCCTGTTCCTTCCTCAACCATGTTTCTGTCATAGCTATGATATCCCATGTACCCATCTCTGCACTGAGTTCATCTGCCTTATCTGTCAGGTCTCTTGCTTTGACATAAATGCAGTTTAATTTATCAGTCTTGCCTTGTTCACTGCTACACTCTTGCTTACCTTGTCTATTTAACTTCCTGTCTCTAACTTTTGTACTCGCCTCAACCTTCTCTTCTGTCTCACTACTGGTTAGGGTCTCACATTCCTGCCAGACCAGTTCAAATTTACTCTTGTAAACCTCATTTCCACAGAAGAGATATCCCCAAAAATCTAAATTTCTACCCCATAACTTTAACCCTTCAATTATATACCCTTTCCTACTCTCATTATCATATAACACTGAGTACTCCAGAGATTATTACCGTTGAGGTCCAGCTTTTTAAATTTCTTGTCAATTTCTAAATATTGATTCTTCAGGATCTCATCCTGTGTATAACAACCTCCAGCTGAGGTTAGCTGGCAAGTTTGTTTGCAGATGTTTCATCACTATACTAGATAACATAATCAGTGCGCCTCTGCTGAACAATTGGTGTTCTGTCCTGCTTGCTATTCATGGTCTGGGTCCATTGGGATTGGCGGTGTTATTTCCAGTTTTGTTGATGGTAGTGTTTCAACATCTGGCTGCTCAGACTCCATTTTGAGAAATTGCTGCAGTTGAATTGAGATATGCTTTACCCTGGCACTGGGGAGGTAACACACTATTTTGGAATCTCACTTGTGGCCTCAGAAATACCTCTCCATGCCCCTGACTAGAGTGTCCCCTAGTCGTGCTTGGACTTTGCCATAGCATGATTTACAGCAGAGCCAGTCATGATGCCACAGATGAGACTGTTTCCAGCCTTCCCTCCCTGAACAGTATCTAAGCAATACCCTCTCTTTAGAGATATGAGGGGTTCTCATAGAAATGTATAAGATCATGAGAGGCATGGATATTGTGAATGCGCTCAGCCTTTTTCAAGGAATTGAGGATGAGAAGGCATCCATTTAAGGTTAGAGAGAAAAGAATAAAAGAGAACCTGAAGGGTAACTATTTTTACACAGAGGGTGGGATGCATACGGAATGAGCTTTCAATGAAAGTTGTTGACATTAACAACATTTTTCAAAAATTTGGATAAATACGTGGGATTGGAAAAGTTTAGAAGTACTTGGCCAAGTGAAAAGGAATGGGGTTTGCTTGGATGGACATTTTGGTGAGCATGGACTAGTTTGGGCATAAGGGCCTGTCTCCATGCTGTGGGATTCTATGACTCTATGACTTGTTTGAAATGGGCTTGCCGCAGGAGACCTGTATTCTACCCGTCTATCTCTCTTTGCAGTAACATATTCACCTGACTAAACCTACCTAATACTGTTCTAATTAGCCTTCTTGATGAAGGATTTTGTCCAAACATCGATTTTCCTGCTCCTTGGATGCTGCCTGACCTGCTGTGCTTTTCCAGCACTGCTCTAGTCTTGACTCTAATCTCCAGCATCTGCAGTACCCACTTTCACTTTAGTCTTCCCCACCACCAACCTGGTAATTTCACATGAAGATCAGTCTTATCTTTATCAAGTTTATTGGGTTGACTGTGACTCACTATCAGACATTTTAACATAGAACATAGAACAGTACAGCACAGAACAGGCCCTTCAGCCCACGATGTTGTGCCGACCACTCATCATGTATGCACCCTCAAATTTCTCTGATCATGTGCATGTCCAGTAGTCTCTTAAATGTCTCCAATGACCTTGTTTCCACAACTGCTGCTGGCAAGGCATTCCATGCTCTCACAACTATGTGTAAAGAACCCGCCTCTGACATCCCCTCTATACTTTTCTCCAACCAGGTTAAAACTATGACCCCTCGTGTTAGTCATTTCTGCCCTGGGAAATAGTCTCTGGCTATCGACTCTATCTATGCCTCTCATTATCTTGTATACCTCAATTAGGTCCCCTCTTCTCCTCCTTTTCTCCAGTGAAAAAAGTCCAAGCTCAGTCAACCTCTCCTCATAAGATAATCCCTCCAGTGCAGGCAGCATCCTGGTAAACCTCCTCTGAACCCTCTCCAAAGCATTCACATCTTTCCTGTAATAGGGCGACCAGAACTGGATGCAGTATTCCAAGTGCGGTCTCAGCAAAGTTTTATAGAGCTGCAACAAGACCTCACGACTCTTAAACTCAACTCCATATGTTTTCTTAATAACCCTGTCCACTTGGGTGGCCATTTTAAGGGATCTATGTACCTGCACACCAAGATCCCTCTGTTCCTCCACACTGCCAAGAATCCTATCCTTAATCCTGTACTCAGCTTTCAAATTCGACCTTCCAAAATGCATCACCTCGCATTTATCCAGGTTGAACTGCATCTGCCACCTCTCAGCCCATCTCTGCATCCTGTCAATGTCCCACTGCAGCCTACAACAGCCCTCTATGGTGTCAACAGTCCTCTATACAGCTCACCAACCTTTGTGTCATCTGCAAACTTGCTGACCCATCCTTCAATCCCCGCATCCAAGTCATTAATAAAAATTACAAACAGTAGCGGCCCAAGGACAGAGCCCTGTGGAACACCAATAAAAGATGACTGGCTTCTTCTTCCCAATGACACTCGCATTTCTGTGCCAAATTCTCTTTGCACCTGGATTGCACCAAAGATCATCTGACACACTTAGGGTGGCATGCTGGCTCAGTGATTAGCATTGCTGCCTCGTGACTGTGTGGAGTTTGCACTTTCTCCCTGTTTCTGCATGGGTTTCCTCCAGGTGCTCCAGTTTCCTCCCACAATCCAAAGATCTGCAGGTGAGGTGAATTGGCCATGCTAAAGTGCACTTGGTATTTTAGACCTTAAAAGATGTGATTGGGGAATTGAAACAGAAAGCAAGGAAAAGCAGATGACTTAAACCAATATTATGTATATATTGACTGTGGAGGACACTATAAACTTGCCAAAGATATCAGATAAGCAAGGTATTAATGGGAACAATGTCTTTTCAAAATCTCAACTGAAAGGAATAAAGTATAAGGGACTGAAGGCAAACAAATCACCAGGACTTTACAGTCTGCATCCAAGGGTTTTGAGGTTAATGACTGCAGAACAGGCATTGGTTGAAGTATTCCAGAACTCACTTGATTCTGGCACATTTAAAGTGGATTATAAATGTGACACACTTGTATAAGAAGGGATACAGAAAAAAGGAAACTTTAAGACAGTTAACCTGACATTTGTCATTGAAAAACATTAAGTTCATTAGAAAAAGGAAATGGCTGGTTATTTACAAAAGCTTGACATAATCAGAATCAAGATGGTCCCGTGAAAAGGAAACCATGTTTGACAAATTTGTTAGAATTCTTTGAGGATTTATAAAACAGAATTGATGAAGGGCAATCAGCTGATGTAATGTACTTGACTTTCTAGAAGGCATTCAATAAGGTACCACATAAAAGGTTATTGCACAAGATAGGTGCTCATGGTAATTCGGAGTTATGTATTAGCATGCTTTGGTTAATACACAAAAGACAGAGAGTCCAGATTAACAGGTCTTTTTCACGTCGGAAAGACATAATTAGTGGAGATTCTTTTATTTCATTCATGGAATGTAGGTGTTGCTGGCTGGGCCAGTATTAAATGCCCATTTGTAGCTGTCCTTGAGAAGGTAGCAGTGTGTAAAATTAGAGGGTTCCAGGATTTTTATCCAGTGATACTGCATGAACTGTTGCATACTTCCAAGTCAGAGTGGTGAGTAGTAGCATTTGCATGTGACTACTGTTAGGAAGGTGCTGTCAGAAACTAAACTGAGCTAGCCATAAAAATATTGGGGCTACAAGAGCACCTGAGAGTTTAGGGGTGCATCTTTTCGATGTTTCGGTGTTGCTAGTGAGCCTTGTTGATGGAAAGAGTTAATGTTACAAATACAGTGTCTATCAACTGAGTTGCTTTGCCCTGGATGATGTCAACCTTAAGTGTTTTTGGAGCTGCACTCATCCAGGCAATCGTGGAGCATTACACAACACTCCTGACTTGTGCCTTGGACTGGCGTTGGGGAGTCAAGAGGTGAGTTGATTGCTGAAGGACCCCTAAACTTGCAGGTGCTCTTGTAGCCCCAGTATTATTATGGCTAGCTCAGTTTAGTTTCTGGTCAATGGTAACCTCCACACTGGGAAGATGGGGTCGGTAGGGTGGGGAAGGTGGTGGAGAGGTGATTCATTTTCCTTGCTCTTCCTTATTTTGATGCAAACTAATTCCATATCAAGCTATATTTCTCCTATTTCACTGTTCTCCAATACAACCCTTTATTAACAATGCTACCCCACCTCCTTTTCTTCATTTTCCTTTTTTCAGAACATTAAATACCCTTGAGTATTGAGTTTCCAGTCGTCCTCACCTGAGGAATGTCTTCGCTTCTCTGAAAGTTCTCTGAAGTCTTATTTGTTTGTTTCTTTTTGGGCCATCAACTCATCTATCTTGTTGGAAAAGTTGCATGCATTCAGGTGAAGAACCTTAAGCTTTGTTGTTTTTTACTATTGATAGTTATTCTATGTTAATGTCTTGCTGTGTTCTTCTGCTTATAATTTCTACCTATCCTGTTACACTGAGGCAGGACTGCAGGATCAAAGTCGAGAGTGTAGTGCTGAAAAAGCACAGCAGGTCAGGCAGCATCCGAGGAGCAGGTGAATTGATGTTCAGGCATAAATCCTTCAATCAGGAATGGTCAGTCAGGGAGTGATCCCACACTCAGTCAAATAGCTTGTCCAATCTTACTCCAAGGGATTGGAAATTTTCAATCAGTACTTCGGTCTGAACAAATTCTATGGATCTGTGTTCTTGCAGTCTATGGATTGGGCGATGGCCAGTCTTGCAGGACAGGTGCACTTATTTACAAGGATCACAAGTAGGTCAGTCTGGAACCTGTGGAGACATCAATTCAGAGCTGGGGCTGGGGCTTTTTGGGCTGGGTTGTTGACTTTGTAATGATACTGAGAGGGAGCAATTTGAGTTGAAAAGCTAAAAGCTCAACAGGAGGCAGGAACAGTAACACAAAAGAAAACATGAAAAATGGAACAAGGAGGCCAGAACAATACAACATAAGACAGGCCCTTTGGACTCGATATTATGCCGACATGTGAAAGCAATCTGAAGCGTATCTAACCTATGCTATTCCATTATCATACATATATTTATGGAATGACCATTCAAATGCCCTTAAAGTTGATGAGTCTACTACAGTTGCAGGCAGAGCAATTTGCTGCTAATTTTGGACTATATTCTACCAAGTAAGGGAGGTACTCGGGGATGCAGAAGTGAGAGAAACTGCTGAAGGATCTCTCTGATCCAAAGAACCATAAGGTGGATGGTAAATTAGAGTTTGGGGAATCATAGAGGATTGTTCATGAAAACTGCGCAGTGGGGTGAGTAAGTGTAGAACAAAGAGATTGACTGAGACAAAATTCTACATGGCGTCAGTAAATTCCTGCAGATACCATCCTAAGAAAGTAGGGGACTGTATGGACATGGCAGGAAGTTCCTGCAGATACTGCCCTTGGGAAAAAAAAGCAGGGGACTGTACAGACAGAATAGGTAAGAAAAGATGGTTTTATTGTTAGTATTATTGATTCTGAGTGAAATTGAAAACTGGCAGATTGGTAACAGACGATTACAAGTAAAATAGCGGAGAATAGCCAAATTTTCCAAAGTGCAACTCAACTGTTGAATTTTTAAAAAAACTGCATGATAATTGGACTTAGGTAATTTTAACAATGGACAAACACACCCCCAGTTGCATTTAGATCCAGAGTCTACAATAGCAGACATCATTGAGATGCAAAGTAAAGCTGAACAAATACGGTGGAGACAAAGGGGAGCCAGGTGAAACCAAGAATGCCTTTAGTGCACAGAGAAAAGTTTATGGTTGGCACCTACCCCTTTAATGGCCATTCCCAGCTCAGAGGCACATGAGTTGGATCATTGTGCTGGTACGGAAGTACTGAAGAAGATAAAGAAGGATGACTTCCGGTCACCTTATTTGCAGGCTTCAGTGGATTACATATTGTCACAATGCGATATATGTGCTCAGAACAGTATCAGAAACAGGATAGCGACCCCTATAGGATACATGCCAGTACCTGAGGGACCATTTAGGCATTTGGTGATTGACTATGTGGACATGACAAAGACAGTGAGAAGGAAGAGATATATGTTGGTGGCAAACGGCAAGTTTAGTAGATGGGTTGAGGCAGCTCCATCAAAACACTCAGGGGCAGGCACAATCGTGAAATTCTTTAAAATTATGTTATTCTGAGGTTTGGCATACCGTCAGGGATCAGTTCAGATAATGGGTCTGCTTCTATCCACAAGTGGTAAGGTTGGTGCTGCAGACTTTGAGGATCAAGCAGAGATTTGAATGTATGGTGGAACAATTGCAATGTATGGTGGAACAATTAATGGAACTTTGAAAGCCAAGTTGAATAAAGTTTGTGCAAGTACCAATCTTAATTGGGTCAATGAGTGGCCACTGGCATTGATAAGCTGCCGCATGCAGACCAACCGCATGACTAACTTGATGCTACATGAAATGCTTATGAGTAGACCCAGGCAATGCCCAGGTAGAGGGGACCATATGAAGGACCTAGCTTGGAACAACTGGAGCTAGAACTTACACAGTATATGCAACAGCTAACTATGACACATGAGTCTATCCATACACGGTAAAGACTGTGGGAGCCGGTGTCTGGCAGAGAAGAGGGACATACTGAACCCGGAGATCAGGTGTATGTGCGAGTCTTCCGAGAAAGTGGAATGTGCTGAGAAAAGAGGGACCCTTCACAGTAACCAATGCATCACCCACTGCCGTTCAAGTGCAGACATGACCTACATGGTATCATCTCAATCAGTGCACCAGAGCTGTCCTGCAGACAGATTCCGGAGCCGAGGTAAGTGAGGGTGAAAAGGGGCAGTGGTGAACATCAACTTGGCAGACCGGGTGGATCTCGCTTGGGAGTGTCTATACCCTGCAAAGCCAAACCAAAAGGTATAGAGGAGTAAGGAGTGCGGAGCCCACTCCGTAGCATGGTTGTCTGCCTGTTAGTAATCATTTGTACCAATGAGCAAATTACACGGCAGCAATGATGACTAGACAGGGCTGCTCCCTGTGAACTAAGTCGCAACCTTCATACTATGTTATTCCTGTGCCCTATAATTCTTCTACCTGCTTCCAATGGCAATGACGACGACTCAGTCAGCCATTAGATCTGAATCACTCATCATTACTTATGCGGCCCTATTGATCTTTCTGGTGCCTCCTCCTTCAGGCTTCTACATTATAACATCAGGATGAGTGGGGGAGGCAGCAACTCCAATAGTGTTGCAATTTTGGTACTCTTTGGTCTACCAGTGAAAGTTACCAGATGTTTTCCGTATCGTAGCTGATTTTGTGGTAAGTATCCGCTTGAGCTTTGAATGTTTCAGACTGAATGGCACTTTCCTTGTTGGCCACTTTGAAGGCCCTTATGTGAATATACTTGATGTTGTGACTGTCACACCTTTTGGTGCCAGTGCGATACAACATAAGTTTATTATGAATTCTCAGCACATTCCCTTAGCAGACACCTGGTGGCTGTGTGGCCGGGAAGAGGAGCTGCATTCGATGCTTCCCTCTGGCTGGGATGGTATCCTGACCCATGGCTTCTCCATGAGACTGTTGTGTCACCATGGGCCTGGTTTGATGCCTTATCACAACTGACTTTGCACCACCTAAACAGGAGTATATCCCTGATCCAGTGATATGCATTGATGGTATAGGTTAGCCAAGGAGCATCCCTAATGAATTTAAGGTCAGAAATGAGACTGCCATGGCCTGGGAAGCACTTATCTCTGCCATTGGTGTTAGCAGAAATTCTCAATGGATTAAATAAATCTATTACAACCATCAGAGTTGTATTAATTACATTGACGATGCCCTCTTAGCATTAGGTGAGCAGTTGGATGCAACCAGCAAAATAGCATGGCAAAATAGGCAGGCCTTGGACTGGCTGTTGGCTGAGAAAGATGGTGTCTATGTAATGTTTGTGGAACATTGCTGTACCTTCACACTCAATAACACTAGCCTGGAGGGATCCTTTATTAAAGCGATCGATAAGCTAAGGAATTTATGGAAGGAGCTTAAGGAGACTTCAGGATCTCGTCATCGGATGTTTTGGCTGGTTGGATAGCATTTTGAGTGGATGAAGGGCTTGGTTTTCCAAGATTGTTACAGGTGTCATGCTGATTACCATTGCATTTATCTTTTACTGTGCTGTACCTCTCATTAAGTCTTTTTTAGTGCATCTTGCTGTGCGGCAATTCCCTGTCATTCCTGTGGACTCTGGACCAACCTTCGCTTCTGCGGAAGTTTTGACACTCTACTACTATGATCTGATGTCTTGTTGAAGTGTTGAAGCCTTGCCTGGATGAAGACGCCTGACTTGTGTATGTTGCGTGCGTGCTTAGATTTTTGCAGGGTCCTTGGGTCTTTTTTCCTGTTCCAGTCATGGGTTTTTGGCACAGCGACACCAGGTACAGAGGGAGAATCCTTTGAGAAATGGACTCTGGAAATTGCTGTTGCCCACTTTTGGGGCTGCAACTACTGATTTGGCCTTTGTGCATCCAGCCTCATTGCATTCTTTCTCTGTGTGAGTCCAGTAGGTCTCAAAGGGGGGAAGATGGAATATTGTTATGAAAACATGGGTGAAATATACCTTTTAAGAGAGTTAAACGTTAGCAGTGACAGCACCAAGTGTTATCAATAAGACACAATGTAAAATGTGCTCCAGCTACTGCAGGAGCTGGTTGCCTGGTAATGCCAAAAAACAGATTCAAATTAGGCCAATCAGTTTAAATTATACCCTGAAAAATACCAAATTCCAATCAAGTTTGAATTGAGTATATTGACAATTTTAAAAACCAATGATACAATTCAATGGTCTGGGGAAAAACAGCAGGGGAAAAGGAATAATTGGGAAGAGAACTGCCAAGCCCCAGCATGCAAAGGACTGCCTGAAAAAGAGCTCTATTAAAAATATCTTTTTGATCTTTGAAAGGATTAAGCCAAATAGGGTGTTGTTTTATTAGAGGAGTATTCCCCATGTCTATTTCATGTACAATAGCGTTAGTCCTCCCCATCTGATTCTTACTATGTCCTTTTACTGTAGTAACAAATCTGTCAACTCCGTTCTATGCTTCTGAGACAGATATCTAACTAACCTATCCCACTCCTCAATGTCTTCTTCAATCTTAAATCTATTTTGAGGCACATCAAAATCTACGTCATCTGGATTTAATTCCTCTCCCTGCAGGGCAGTAACTAATAGCTGTTTCTCCAGTTCTCTCTAGTGTAATACGGTTTCAACATTAACGGTTCAACATTCAACAGTTCCATACCCATGGGGAGGGCCTCAACCAGGACCTTGGGTTCATGTCATACTACAGGTGACCACCATTGCACTATACACACACACCGACACTCCTACACACATAGACAGACAGACAGACAGACACACACACACACACACAGGCACTCCTATACACACACACACACACACAGACACTCACACACACCTTTACAGACACACACATACCCACACTCACACATGCATCCTCTGAGACTTAGACCACTCTACACTCATACACACATATACACTCTCTCACAGACATTCATAATCCCCCACCCCAGACACATACACACTCTCCCACACTCACACAATGCACCCCCTCACAGACTTAAGACACTCTACACTCACATATACACAAATTATACACTCTCTCTCACACTCACAACCCCCCAACCCAGACAGACAGACAGACACACACACACATACACAAAGACCCACATGCACACTTACTTGGCTCAAAAACTGCATGAATTCATGTAAAACTCTGTTACCTCACTTTTCAGACTAGAATCAATCTCAACATCATGGCATAGACAGAGGGGCAAACCCCTTCAACATATTGTCTAGCTAACACCAATTGTTATAGTTAACCTGAGAATGCAACTTTTAAAAAAAGGTTTTGTGATTTACACATGAAAGAAGTGAAACTATCATGGTATTCGAACAGTTGAAAGACTCAACAGACAATCAAGGTGTTTTTCAATGTGTAATTTCAGTTACATCACACTGTAAACTTTAGCTATAAATTCTGTGCCTTACAAGTGTGATCTCCAAAACCACCTGATGAAGGAGCAGCGTTCCGAAAGCTAGTGAACTTCCAATTAAACTTGTTGGACTCTAACCTGGTGTTGTGTGATTTTTAACTTTGTACACCCCTGTCCAAAACCGGCATTTTCAAATTATGACAGTTTCAGCATGTTCACATGACATATTCAACATTTTTTTTATCTGGCATGTTTCTAAATAATTCACCTGACTTCACTTTTTCTCAATTTGATAGGAACCACTAAATCTGGCTTTGAAGGGATCTCCTATCACATGTAACAGTACTAACCTGTTATCCCTTCGGGAAAACTTCTGAGTCTTAAAATTTTTATCTGTCACCTGCTTCATTCTATATTGTGTCCTCTTTAAGTGCTGTTTAGCTAATGCACTGACTCAATTTAATCTCTCCCTCACCTCTAAGTGTGAGATCTCTGATTTTGGTCCTTCTTTTCTTTAATTAATTTCAAAGGGCCTCTTAATTCATGACCGACTATTAACCCTAAGGGGGTAAACTGAGTAGGGGGCATCTCTAATAGAAAACAATATGAATGGGATACCATTATCCCAATCATTCAGGTTGACCTGATGGTATGCTCTCAACATGGTCTTCAAGCTCTGATGCCATCTTTCTAAAGATTCCTGGGGATTCAGGATGATATGCACTGGATTTAAAGTGCTGTATACCTAAGCAATCCATAATTTTCTTAAACACCCTAGTAGTAAAATTTGATCCTTGGTCCAAGTGAATCTCTCTGTGCAGTCCATACCATGTGAAGGAAGCTACTAACTCCTCTACCACCATTTCTGCTTTGATACTCCGTAATGGAATTGCCTCTGGAAATCTAGTAAACACATTCATTATGGTTAACAAATACTGGTTCCCACTTCTAGTACTCGGGAGGGAACCTACACGATCAATTTTAACCTGTGTGAAAGGTTCTTCAAATGCGGGAATTGGCAACAAAGGTGCTGGTTTTATTAACGCCTGTGGCTTACTGACCATTTGGCATGTATGATACCTATGGCAAAAGTTAACCACATCCTGTACATTCCAGGCCAATAGACATGTTTTGATACCTTACTCTGAGTCTTTCATACCTCTTGGTGACCATCTACAGTTAGTTCATGTGCTACCCATAACATCTTTTGTCCGTATGCTACCGACAACACAATCTGGTGCACTTCGGCCCATTTCTCCTCTGCACTAACCTGCTGTGGTCTCCATTTCCACGTTAGGATTCTATCTTTCAGATAATAACCCTGCAGAATGTTCTCTGCCTCTTTTTCAGAGTACTCATCCACATATATATCTTTTATTATCTTGTCTTGTCTTGCTGTTGCAAATCTCTTCGCCTTTCAGGGCTAAACAGTTCTGTCTGACTCTCTGCCTGTTCAGGCTTTTCTGCACCAATACGTCAAACAGGGTGTCCGCTAACTGAACATCAACTCCTTCGTCTTTCTCTTTACTTTTTGCTTATTGCTGTGACTTATGATTGTGGGATCTGGTTTCCACACAGTCTGAGAAAATACCAGGATATTTCTGTTTTAACTCCTCAGTTTCTTGGTATTCCTTGGGCTTCTCCACACCAAGGGATGTCACTCCTACCAAATCATTCACAAAAACAAACTGAATTCCTGGAACTGACACTCTGTTAATCACTCCCACTGTAACTTCCCTCGTCTTAAGTTGGCACTCCAACCTGATCTTACATGGGGGAACGCTAAATTTCTGTTCATCTATCCCACAAATTACCACACTCTCTGGTAACAGATCAGAAAGAATGTATATTTGCTCATTCCTTACTTTAGTGACTGGTTAGATTCTGTACCTCTCAAAATTATAACTTCTTGTCCTTCTCCCCCTGTTCTGTGTAAACATTACCCACAGAGCATAATTCTTTGTAGAGATCAGGTACTAACTCCATACCCAGCCCTCTCCCACAGCTCCTCGGCTCTTCTTGTTGTATCCTTTTCTACCTTCACTAATTCCACTGGCTTAGCTTCTTTTACCACATCTTTTCTCATAGCACCTTTCTTTAATGACCAGCACTGTCTTTACGTGTCCCATTTTACCATAGTGAAAACCCATGAGGCCGTTCACCTCCTTTCCATGCTTTTATGCTTCTTTTTTATCCTGTGGTAAATTCTTACCAGTGCTTTCTACTCTTGGTTTAGTAGTGTAGGATATCCCCTTCTTTCAAATTCTGTCTCCCACAGGACAGAATTCTGGGTGGAAGCTTGTCTTATGCACCTCCATGTACTCATCTGCTAATTCTGTTCCCCGTCTCACTTCCTGAACTTTTGTTCCTCCATGTCAATTCTTACCATTGTTGGATGTGAGTGTTTAACTCCTCCATCAGAATAATCTCTCTTCGTGCCTCTAATCTCCTATCTGTTTACAAAGCACACAACCATTGATTGAAATGACTACATTTAATCCTTTCAAACTCAACGTAAGTCTGACCTGGTTCCTTCTTTCTTTTTCTGAACTGCTGTCTGTATGCTTCTGGTACCAATTTATAAGGACTTAAAATAACCTGTTTAACCACTTCATAATCCCTTGACACCTCATCGGACTATGTGGCAAAAACCTCACTAGCTCTGTCTATCAGTTAGTCTGAACTAGCATTACCCATAAAACCTCGGACCACTTGATCTACCTGACCAATTTTTCAAATGAAAAACAGAAGGTTTCACAACTTGCTCATCAAAATGTGGCAGTTTTGACATACTTGTATATATCGCTACCTTCTCTTTTAATCTCATCCTGTTAACCTGACTTTGCTGACTAAGTTCTTGTTCAACTTCTCAGGTTCAAATTCTCTCTCTTTCTCTCTCTCATTCTCTCTCCCATTCTTCTCTCTCTCTCTTTCTCTTCATTCAGTCAAGAACTTTTTCTCTTTCTTTTTCCTCTCTTTCTTTCTTCTCTCTCTCCCTCTCTCTTTGTTTATCTTCTAACTCAATTTTCCTCAATTGTAATTTAAGTTTTTCTATCTCTACTGCACTTGTCTGTTTCTCTAACACAGCTAAGTATTTGAGTAACCCCTTTACAATTTCAGCTTTACTTTTGCCCTTGATTAAACCCAAATCTAATTTACTTGCTAATTCTAAAAGTGTGGCCTTTTCCTTTCTTTCTAAACTTTCTTGGCAAATTTGAGAATCATCTTAAAATTACACAACGTCTTTAGAAATTTTAAGAACCATTATTCTTACTTTTAATTTAATCAACCAAAAGTCACTGAAATTAAACACATTGCCTCGCCTATGTTTTATTTAAAGATCTAGGACACTATCTGCAATTGTTTAAATCTGCTGGGATATTTCCTAACCCCAAATCTATTCAAATCTTTTTGAAGAACACAAAGTTTCGGTACTCCTACAGGAAGATGATGGTGGGATTGAACGGCCAGTTGCTTACTTTTTGAAGAAGATCAATGTGTACCAGAGGAAATACTCCACAATTGAAAATGAATTATTAAGTTTGGTACTGACCTTATAGCATTTTAATGTGCATGTCATGAACAATGTGTTGGAGATAGTTCTGTACACTGACCACAATCTAGATTAGATTACTTACAGTGAGGAAACAGGCCCTTCGGCCCAACAAGTCCACACTGACCCGCCGAAGCGCAACCCACCTAGACCCATTCCCCTACATTTATCCTTTCACCTAACACTACGGGCATAGCCAATTCACCTAACCCGCACATTTTTGGACTGTGGGAGGAAACTGGAGCACCTGGAGGAAACCCACGCAGACACGGGGAGAATGTGCAAACTCCACACAGTCAGTCGCCTGAGGTGGGAATTGAACCCAGGTCTCTGGCGTTGTGAGGCAGCAGTGTGCCACTGTACCACCCACTATGCTACTGTGCCGTCCAGAGAAAGAGTTTACACAGAGAAAAACTGATCTGGAGAGAAAATCTGCAAAGACAAGATTCGACAACTGACTGGTTTTGAAATTTGAATTTTTAAGTAAATCTTAAATCGGTGGCATTTTATCAGACTAGTATTATGGAATGAAAAGTAAAAGATAGGTTAGAGGAAGGAGTTGTAAATAGTTGTTAAGTTAATTATTCTCTGTTATACTTTAAGAAATTGAGTTGTTAATTTTTACTTTAAATAGTTCTTGGCCTCTCAGATTTTCACCGATTACTGGGATAAATCTTTTCAGTGTTGATGGTTTAAATTAAGCAGAAGGGTTTATCCAAGTCATAACACATGGTCAAACAACCTACCTGGCTGGTTACCATGTACCATGCTTTCCTCTGCTGATGAATGCTCATTCACCATGTACGACGATGATGAATCAATACTGCTCCATGTTGAACAACTCTTGGAGGAGGCACAGTTAAGTGATAAGGGCACAATACATACTCTGGGTGAGGGAGTTCAATGTCCACCACCAAGATTAATTTGGCAGCAGCATCACTGATCATAATTGGACATAGCTACTACAGAGTGTGTGTAGCAGATGATGAAGGAACCTACAAAAGAGGAAACCAGACTTATTCTGTACATTTCCAACTTTACAGACCTCCCCACCCCCCAACCCAGACACATTCATCCTATTCACGAGGCATCCAATACCTCTTATCTTTCTAATATCACGCTTGCCTTATGTCCATACCCTTTCATAGATGTCAAAATGGCCACCTGTGACACTGGATACTTAATTCTGAGTGCAACTATCATTGCTGTAAAGAAAATGAGTGGGCAGTTTGACTTCCCCTTACTATGAGAAAGATGTCAGATTTAAAGGTTTATAATCCACATTTCTGGATGAGCCCTGATTACAATCTCCTGTCAGAATTGAGGAGGTCTTTCTCAGCATAAAGTGTGGAGTGGCAACCTTTGTGATTGTCATTTCTGGGAAAATCTGGACCAACATGTTCAAAATAAATACTACTGATAATATTTAAACAATTTCTGAGATATACAGATGTTGCAAATTATGGCTTAACAAGGTTCTATTGTGTGAGCAGATAACAGTTAGCAGAGAATAAAATCAAACCAAAAAAATGTTAAATTGCTGATGAGCTTTATTTTGTTAAGCACCAAGGAAATACAATGTAATTTACAAACAAAAACAGAGATCAGACTGTGCAACAGATTACACCACAGTGTAGCTGGATGGTTGATGGGAACACTATTCATACACAGTTTGGTCTTTAGAAGTTGTGTGATGGAAAATAAAATTAATCTTTTAAAAGCAAGACATCTCACAAGTTAAGTGACAAAAATGGAATAAGAACAGTTGGACACAAAATATACTCACATGCAACCAGGTAATGAATCAAACATTTATGCTCACAATTTCAGTTATGCAAATTAAGCATTTATTTTTGAAAACAAAGCATTTGCATTTAAATAATTATATATAGACAATAATTTACAACACATCACAACATTTTTTGTACAAACGTTCAGTGCCATCAATTTTACCAGAATGTTTTGATATAGTCTTATTCTCAGCAAACACATCAACCTTTAAAGCTAGTACTAAATTAAATTCTTAAAAAAATGTACAATGAAAGCTTTCAATTGCATACTAGATCATTTTTGTTTATAACCAATTAACACTTTGACTTCATAACTTCATACCGCTGGTGATGTCTGCATTTCAGTTTCTAAACTGACTACTAAGGTCAAGCTGATTTTTTAAAATGCTTAACATTTGTAACTTGACATAATTGAAAGGTATTACTTGCTGGGCTTAGGTATTGCCAAAGATTCCCTGAACATTTGTGAATTCAAGAAGTGCCAAATAATGGTGTTTTCTGTGAACTATTTTAATGCAATTGCTAGATTTACCTTCAACGAAGAAAGCTTCAGACAGTCCCTGGAGAAGGTTTAATCCACAGAAAATGTATATAGACAATAATGAGTAACCGCAACAAACACAATTGAGTGAAATCCAGAATATATTTATCAGATTGAATATACCGTAGTGCCTCGACTTACGAACTTAATCCGTTCCGGGACTCGGTTGGCAAACCGAAAAGTTCGCGAACTGGATCAATATTTCCCATTGCACGGATAGCGTAAGAATGCTTGGACGGCTTGTCCACACCATGAATTTAGAGCCAAGTATTAAATACAGAGAAAGACAAATAGGAACCCATATATGGCTTAGTTCAAACCACTAAAATTATGCATTACCTTAATTGAGGAGCTAGATTTTTAAATCTGTTACACTATCCAATCTTTAACAACAACATGTTTGGTAAGATATTTCCCACGCTCTCAAATGACATTAAATGATTTTAATCTAATTTCCACAGGTGGTGTCGGCCTATATGCAAATCAGTCAACACTTCTAAAATCAACCTTCACCAAATAATTTTACTAGTGAAACAGAGAATACTTTGAGAAAAAGTCAGCAAATTGTTTCAGAAATACTAATGCACTTCAAAGGGAAAAAACAGTTGCAACAAAATAGGGACATGGAGTGCGGAGTACAAGAAGTTGGTCCTCTGAACACTCTTGAATTACTGTTTGCTGTGCTGTGAACTTCATGATGGGAGAAAAAGCATTCAGACAAAATGCTATTCTAACTCTACCTAGTATTTGGGATAGAGATATTGAGCATGTCTTTGTCAGAGGGAGGTAATGCCGAACAAACATGTTAGAATTTTTTTGAAAATATGAGCAAGTGTGAGGATAATGGAAGTTCACTGATTAGATTACCTACAGTGTGGAAACAGGCCCTTCGACCCAACCAGTCCACACCGACCCTCCGAAGAGTAACCCACCCAGACCCCTTTCCCCTCTGACTGATGCACCTAACACTATTGGCAATTTAGCATGGCCAATTCTCCTGACTTGCACATCTTTGGACTGTGGGTGGAAACCGGAGCGGCCGGAGGAAACCCACGCAGACACAGGGAGAATGTGCCAACTCCACACAGACAGTCACCTGAGGCTGGAATCAAACCTAGGACCCTTGTGCTGTGAGGCAGCTGTGCTAACCACTGAGCGACCATGCCACCCATTGATGTAGTCCATTTGGATTTTAGCAAAGCATTTGACATGATCTCATATGGAAGACTGATTGAGAAGGTTAAAGCACATGGAATTGAGGGAAATATGGCAAGATAGATCAGAAAATGTCTTATAATAGAACACAGAAGGTAGTGGTAGAAGGTTATTACAGTGACTTGCAGGCCGGTGTTCAGCAATGTACCACAAGGAATTGTATTGGGGCCATTATTGTTTGTTATGTACATAAATGATATTGATGAAAACATGGGTTGGTTGTGGGGTTGGGGGGGGGGTGGGGGAAGTGGGTTGTTAAGCAAATTTGCAGATGACACCAAGGCTGGTAGATCAGATGGGCAGACCAGTGGCAGATGATGCACTTGGAAGGAGAGACAAGATGAACAACTATTTAAATAATGGCATCACAGTGGGTAGCTTTGAGGAACAGAAGGATCTTGGGAGTAATTATTCACAGATCCCTGAAGTCAGCAGGCAGGTGAGAAGGTTAATTAAGAAGGCAAGGGCAATACGTGCTTTCATTAGTTGTGACATAACAAGAATAACAGCAAAGATGTAATTTTGGAATAGTATAAAGTGTTGGTCAGGCCACAACTGGGGCAGTACGTGTGGTTCTGGTCACCTCACTTTAGGAAGAATATGATAACACTGGAGGGGGCACAGAGTAGGTTCACCAGGATATTGCCTGGGATGGAGAAACTGAGCCTTAAGGAGAGAGCCTTAAGGTAGACTTGGATTGTTTTCCTGAGTTCAGAGAAGACTGGCACATGATGCAGGTGAATGAGATTATAAAGATAGGGTGAACGGAGAGCAACTATTTCACTTGGTTGAGAGGTCAATCATGAGATGGAATAGTTTTAGGGTAAGGGGCAGGAAATCCAGAGGGGATTAGGGAAAAGCTTTCTTGGCTGGTGGGAATTTGGAATGCACTGTCTGGGAAGATGGTGGAGGCTAAAAACCTTACAACTCTCAAAAAATATTTGGACGAGTACTTCCAGTAACATCCAGTCAAGGATTTGGGACAATTGCAGGAAATTGGGATTAGCACACTTTTCGTGGTAGCCCTGACAGTACAGACTAGATAGGCTGAATGCTCTTTTCTCCACTGTCTGAATGAATGCAGTACAGTGGCCCAGTGATGAGCACTGTTGCCGCACAGCACCAGGGATTCCGGTTTGATTCCACTCTCAAGCAACTGTCTGTGCAGAGTTTGCACATTTTCCCTGTGTCTGCATGGTTTCCTTTGCATGATCTGGTTTAGCCCCACAGTCCAAAAATGTGCAGGTTAGGTGGTGGGCTGTAGTGTCCAGAGATCTGCTGGCTCGGTGAATTATGCTTCGGAAATGTAGGGTTACAGTGATATGGTGGGTCTGGATGGGATTCTCTCTGGAGGGTTAGTGTGGACTTGATGGGCTAAATGGCCTGCATCCACACTACACGGACTCTGCAGTATCACATAATGATTGGAGATAACCTTGTAATTCTTGAAGACGGCATTAAATGCTGAAAATCATGTTAAACAAAATTCTGCTGACACCCAATACTGCAAACTTTAGTGTAATTCCACAAAACAGAGAGACATTTTAAATACCTGCCAAATATTTACCATAAATATGAAGGCAGTTTTGTCGGGCTCAACTATGTTTTGATGACTGTGGACACAATCAGCTCATCTCTCTTTATTTTAATGACGATACTTTCAATCAATTTAAAAGCTGCAGTAGTATAGTGGTTAGTATCCAATCCTATCATGTGGGAGACCGGAGTTCAATGCCCTGCTGAAAGCACCTGACTATAAGGTTAAGCATTCTGGGTAATCCAAGATGGAGGGTGGGAAAATTGTAAGCGCTGCTCATTTTTTGAGATGTTTTAGGTGTTGGAGGTGATTTCCTTGAATTCCAAGAGCAGTGACCAATGTTTTATATGCTGTTGCACTGTTTTGAAACTTTGGAGAAAACAATGGCACTTCTAAAATGGACAAACAAAAGGCGACCACATGGTCAGTTGGTGAGTGAGAGAGAGAGAAACCTACACTGCTGGCACAGCAATGAATCTGCACAGCTACTGCCTTTGCTATTTGAGTTTATGTATCTCTAGATATAGGATTGTGCCTCTGAAAAATGAACATACAGCGAAATTCACAGCAGACCTTAAAGGAATCTACATGAGACAGCTTACAGCATAGGAACAGATAAGTACATTATTTTTAATGTGTAACCTTGCTGTAAGTCTACAGTAGTGAGCAGAGTGGGTTCTTGAGTATGTTTTCTTGAAATCTGTCTCTTAATTAAATTTTAAAAAGTATAAACCAGAAGTACCAATTTAGCCTGGAACACGTTTTTAGAACTAAAGATAGTGTTATGTTCTGGATCAGTAGATTGGGAAGGAGCAAAGATTCAGCAGATTGATATGCTCTTGTTGGATGTAGGACTTTAGGGAGAGTTTCCATATGAGTATGTCTGCAGAAATGTCTGTGGTTGCGAATCCTATCAGATTGCATGGATTGGTTGGAGTAACAGTTAGGGACAATGAGGAATTTACAAGGGCTAGGGGATATGATGCCTGAAAATGTGTTGCTGGTCAAAGCACAGCAGGACAGGCAGCATCTCAGGAATAGAGAATTCGACGTTTCGAGCATAAGCCCTTCATCAGGAATGAGAGAGAGTAGCCAAGCAGGCTAAGATAAAAGGTAGGGAGGAGGGACTTGGGGGAGGGGCGATGGAGGTGGGATAGGTGGAAGGAGGTCAAGGTGAGGGTGATAGGCCGGAGTGGGGTGGGGGCGGAGAGGTCAGGAAGAGGATTGCAGGTTAGGAGGGCGGTGCTGAGTTGAGGGAACCGACTGAGACAAGGTGGGGGGAGGGGAAGTGAGGAAACTGGAGAAATCTGAACTGGAGAGGTGGTGGTATCGGCTATCTTGAAAGGGATAAAAGTGGATAAATCCCCAGGACCTGATCAGGTGTACCCTGCAGCTCTATGGGAAGTTAGGGAAGTGCTCAAAGATTCAGAATGGCTAATGTGCCACTATTTAAAAAAGGTGGTAAGGAAAAGCCAGAGAACTATATACTGGTGAGCCTGTTATCTGTGATGGGCAAGTTGTTGGAGGGATCCTGAGGGACAAGATGTACAAGTATTTGGAAAGGCAAGGCCTGATTTTGGACAGTGACATTGTTTGTGGGAAATCATGTCCCACAAAGTTGACTGAATTTTTTTGAAGAAGAAACAAAGAGGACTGATGAGGGCAGTACGGTGGACATGATCTATATGGACTTCAGTAAGATGTTTAACAAGGTACTCCGTGGGAGACTGGCAAAGTTGGATCTCATGGAATACAAGAACTAGCCACTTAGATACAAAACTGACACAAAGGAGACAGACAGTGGTGGAGGATGGTTGCTTTTCAGACTGGAGGCCTTTGTGCCACAAAGATCGGTGCTGGGTCCACTACTTTTTGTAATTTAAACAAATGATTTAGATGTGAACATAGGAAGTATAGTTAGTAAGTTAGTAGATGACTCCAAAATTGGTGGTGTAGTGGACAGTGAAGAAGATAACTTCAGAGTACAACAGGATCTTGATCAGATGGGCCATTGGGCTAAGGAGTGACAGATTGAGTTTAATTTTGATAAATGCGAGACACTGTATTTTAGAAAAGCAAATCAGAGCAGCTCTTAGGTCCTAGGGAGTGTCGATGAACAGAGAGACCTTGGAGTGCAGATTCATAGTTCCTTGAAAGTAGAGTTGCAGGTAGATAGGATAGTGAAGACAGCGTTTGGTATACTTTCCTTTATTGCTCAGAATATTGAGTATAGGAGTTGGGAGGTCATGTTGCGGCTGCACAGGACCACTTTTGGCCATTTTTGGAATATTGCATGCAATTCTGGTCTCCTTCCTATTGGATGTTGTGAAACTTGAAAGGGTTCAGAAATGATTTACAAGGAAGTTGCCAGGGTTGGAAGATTTGAACTATAGGGACAGGCTACATAGACTGGGGCTGTTTTCCTGGGGTGTCAGAGGCTGAGGGGTGACTTTATTGAGTTTTATAAAACCATGAGGAGTATGGGTAGGATAAATAGACAAGGTCTTTTTCCCTGGGGTGGGGGGAGTCCAGGACGTGAGGGCATAGGTTTAGGCTGAGAAGGGTACCTAAAGGGCAACTTTTTTTATGCAGAGGGTGGTACGTATATGGAATGAGTTGCCAGAGGAAGTGGTGGAGACTTATACAATTACAGCATTTGAATGGATATATGAATAGGAAGGGTTTTGAGGGACATGGTTAGGATAACTGGTCAGTATGGATGAGTTGGACCGAAAGGACTGTTGCCGTACTGTACATATCTATGACTCCAATACAGATATTGAACTTACACAGTAAAATCCAACATACTGAAATGCACTTTAAACTGGGAAATGCACTTCAAGTGGATGATATTATGTAGAAAGTTAAAAATCACACAACACCAGGTTATAGTCCAACAGGTTTAATTGGAAACACAGTAGCTTTCGGATTTTTAACTTCGTACACCCCAGTCCAACACCGGCATCTCCAAATCATGATATTATGTAGGCACTGTATCATGTCTCCAAAATAAAATGTAGGTTTTATTTTCATTTTTTCTAAATCATGTTATATAATTTCAAATATAACTTTATCATTTAGTTTGGTAGAAAATGTTTCAAAACATTGTTCTTATCTAATTTTTAGATTAGATTAGATTACTTACAGTGTGGAAACAGGCCCTTCGGCCCAACAAGTCCACATCGACCCGCCAAAGCGCAACCCACCCATACCCCTGCATTTACCCCTTACCTAACACTACGGGCAATTTAGCATGGCCAATTCACCTGACTCGCACATCTTTGGACTGTGGGAGGAAACCGGAGCACCCGGAGGAAACCCACGCAGACACGATTCCACCGCATGCCATCCACCATCCAGAAGATGTGGTAAGCTGCGCTCTTGTGGAGGAGGGTAAACGAGCCCTCAGTGACCTCCTCCCAGGCCAGAAAAATGAACACCTGGCGTTAGGAGTAAATATGCCGGAGGGCAGGGTCCTTGAGACTGAGCAGGTGTAGTTGGATACTTGACCAGATCTACCCCAAGGTGTCGAGATGGGGAAGAAGGAGCTCACTGGAAATAAAGGGCAGGACGTTCGAAATCACAACTCTCTAGGCCCTAATCTTTAAAGGGTCGACTGGCAAATGTGTCCCGCTCACACAGTGAGCCCGCTCTCCACGGCCAGGTGGACCGCCCACTCAGTCTTTAAGAAAAATACAGCATTCCCATACATCCTGGCCACAGCAACAATGGCCAGTGGGCCAACCACACTAGCCATGGCCTTACTGCAGGCCTCGACCCCCAGGCATTTAGTCAGGTGCCTAAAGGGGGTCGGGGTTGAAGGCCGGGGTAGGAGCAGCTGAGCCTAAGGCAGTGGCTACCCCGGCATAGGTGCGACTGGGGCCTGCAATTTTGGGACTCGCCATGCTATGCTGCTGAATATTGTTGTGGTAGGCCCCAGGAACCAGCTATGTCATTAAGTCCAGATGGGACCTCAGGCAGTGGCAGCAGTAGCAGGTGGAGGCAGGCCTTGGGTCCCAGCAGTGGAGGTCTTGGGAGGGTCCCAAGGCAAGTCCCAGACAGCAGCAAGGCAGGACCCAGGTAGGCCTCTGGTCGCCGCATGGGTGGAGGTCCTGGGGAGGGGCCAAAGGCAAGTCCCAGGCAACAGCGGTGGAGGTGGGCCTCTGTCAACAGCAGTGGTGGAGGTCCTGGGAGGATCCCAAGGAGAGTTCAGGCAGCACCAAAGCAAGTCCCAGGTAGTCCCCTGGTCGCAGCAGTGGAGGCAGGCCTGTTGGGGACGTGGTGGGGGGGAACGTGGTGGGGGGGGGGGAACGTGGGGTGTCCCCAAGGAGAGTCCTGGGCAGCATCGATGGAGGTGGGCCTCTAACAGCAGCAGTGGTGGAGGACCTGAGAGGGGTCCCAAGGCGAGTCCCAGGCAGCAGAAGTGAGGCAGGCCCCAAGCAGTAGCAGCTGAGGCAGGTCCAGGTGGGGTCCCAGAGACTAGCAGTGGGAGTGGGCCCCAGGCAGCAGCAATACTCCCTTGACTTGGGATGACAGCACCAAGGATGGCTACCCAGCTTCTGGCTCTCACCCACCCTGATGTGCCGTCCGGCCAGTGGGCTATCCCGACACCTTCCAGCCACTTCTAGGACAGCTTGTCCCCTTCCCCAGGGACAACAGCATGCAAGGTAGCCCAAAGCCTTCTAGATCTCAGCCTGCCCTATGCACCTTCTGGCTGTCGGCTACTCTGACACACCTTCCAACCGCCTCAGGGACAGCTCGTCCTGAGTACCCCTTTCAGGACGACAGCACTCAGAACAGCCTACCCACCTTTTGGCTCTCGGGGCAAATGGCATCAGGGTGGCTTACCCACCCGCTAGCTTTCTGGACAGCCTACCAACCTTCAGGTTCACAGGATGGCCTACCCACCCTCCGGCTCTTGGGGTGACAGCTTTCAAGATGACCCATGAGCTCCCCAGCTCACAGTAAGGCCTGCAGACCTAGGGATATGCAAGGCAATGCAAGTGATAGACCCAACAAACATCATGATACAGTTAGTTAATTATCAAAAAACACAGCCCTTTCTGGTACATATAGAGTCCATATATAGTCTATTCTCAGGAACAGAGTCCACTCCTGTTTACAGCATGCATTGTTAGAAGTGGAGTCCACTCCCAAAGGCAGAAAATACACAGCACACAGGTGTTCAGTTTCCATGGAGTCCTGGTCCAGCTTTGGAAAAGCAGGCCCACTCACAAGAACAGTACATTGTACAGGTGCAGTTAACTCACAGAGGTTTGGTCACTCCCAAAGGAAAGGTCTTCTCCCAAACTCCAGGATACAGCAAGTGCTCACCTCCTAGCACACGCACAGAGGCCTCAATCTTCAGAGGCCTGGTCCCAGGGCTAGGCCTCCCCACAGGAACAGCTCCTCTGGTAAGCCCTACCACAAGATGAATATTTTTCTCTGTTTGAGAAAAGGATAATGTAACACACAGGCTGTAACCAGCCAGTGAAACAATAACCCCCTAATGAGAACTGAGTTACACCTGAAACACATTATGTGCATCAGGAGTTTAACAATCAGTCCTCACTAAAAAGGAATGCCAGTTAAAACTGGCTGAATAATTCAGCCAGTTCAGGAATCAGGTTTCCCCCTCCAAAATAAGGGAAAGCAGAAACCAACAGTAACATACTGACTGTAGCACCAGCCAGCAGAGTCAGTCCCCTAAACTGAGGAGATTCTGAATCTCCTTTTTATTTTTATTTTAATACACAATTACAAAAGAGGTTACAGAAAAACAGTTAACATTTATAGCTATATATAACAGCAATTTTACAAGAGATGAGCGGCAAAGCCAGGTCCCAAACCCTGCTGTTCAACCAGTTTACAGGGAATTGAGGACAAATCCCAAGTCCCAGTTTCAAATATGAAAAAACAATGAGGTTTGTACATGAGTCAATCCAGTTACATTAAAAAAAGTGCATACAATACAGACCCAGCAAGCCCCCATCCCTCCCACCTTCCGGCCACTGAAAGGCAGCCCGCCCTTATGTTCCTTCTGGCTCTTGGTCCACCCCATGCACCTTCCAGTTCTCAATCCCCCCGACACACCTTTCAACCACAAGAACAGCCCGCCCCGGTACCCACCCGGGGGTGACAGCAGTCAGGACGGCCTACCCACTTTCCAGCTTCACTAACCACTCTCATCACCTTTCGACCACCACTAGGACAGCCTGCCCCGGTACTTGACCGGGATTACAGCGCTGAGGTCGGTTACCCACCTTCTGGCTCTCGGTCTGCCCCTACATACACCCCAATGCGCTGGGAGCTATCCTGGCACACCTTCCGGCCACTTCTAGGGCAGCCCATCCCCTTCTCTGGGACGACAGCGTGCAGGGTAGCCCACAAGCCATCTGTACCTCAGCCTGCCCCTACGCGTCTTCTGGCTCTCAGCTGCTCTGACACATATTTCGACCACCTCTAGGACAGCCCGTCCCAATCACTCCTTCTCAGAACGTCCTACCCACCATCTGGCTCTCGGGCTGACTGGCATTCAGGGTGACCTACCCACCCTCCAGCTTTTGGGACAGCCTACCAACCTTCAGGTTCACAGGATGACCTACCCACCCTCCGGCTCTCAGGGTGACAGCTTTCAAGACGACCCATGAGCTTTCCAGCTCACAGTAAGGCCTGCCAGACCCAGGGACACAAGACGAGAGACCCAAGAAACACCACAATACAGTTAACTACCAAAAGACAGAGTCCTTTCTGCTCCACAGTCCAAATCTATACAGTCTTCAAAATATAGAATCCATTTCCAGGAAGAGTCCACTCCAGTATACAATGTGCAATGTCAGAAATAGAATCCACTCCAAACTGCAGAGTCCGCAACCAAGAGCAGAGTCCACTCCTGAAGGCAGCAAATGCACACCACACAGCACATAGGTGTTCAGTCTCCATGGAGTCCTGGTCCAGCTTTGGAAAACCAGGCCCACTCACAGGAACATAGTACATTGTACAGGGGCAGTTAATTCAGAGGTTTTGTCCACTCCTGAAGCAAAGGTCTTCTCCCAAACTCCAGGATATAGCAAGTGCTCACCTCCCAGCACACACACAGGTGTTCAATCTTCAGAGGCCCAGTCCCAGGGCTAGGCCTCCCCACTGGAACAGCTCCTCTGGCAAAATGTATGTCTTCCACAAGGGCTCAGTCCAATCACCAAAAAAAGTGAAGATACATACAAAAGACAAAGGAAACTAGAGTCCAAGGGCTAAGCCCTACCACAAAATTAACATTGTCCTTTTCTCAAAAAATAAAAGAGAAAAGAGTAACACACAGGCTGTAACCAGCCAGTGAAACAACGATCCTCAAATGAGAACTGGGTTACACCTGAAACACATTATGTGTATCAGGAGTTTAACAATCAATCCTCACTAAAAGGAATGTCAATTAACAAACCAGCCAAATAATTCAGCCAGTTCAGGAATCAGGTTTTACCCCTCCAGAAAAGAAGGGAAGCAGAAACCAACAGTAACATACTGACTGTAGCACCAACCAGCACAGAGTCAGTCCCCAAACTGAGGAGACTCCGAATCTCCTGTATAGTTTTGTCAGCCAGGTCTCCCTGATTGGTCCAGGTTAAAAACCCCAATCAAGGATTGCGTAGTCAATCATATCCACCTCATGCTCACTCCAAACACTTCTCTGTAATATGGAGGATCCTCAATCACTGGTCTGTAATTGTGTGGATGTATAAAACACTTCTCTGCCATGTGGAGTACCCAACAATTCAGCTCTGTAGCATAGAGGATGTAACAATCACTGCTCTGAAATATGGAGGATGTATCAATCACTGCGCTGTAATGTGGAGGATGTTTCAACAACTGCTCTGTAATATGAAGGGTGTATCAATCACCGCACTGGAAAATGGAGGATGATCAATCACTGTGCTGTAATATCACATCAATATGGAGATCTCATAAGAGAGATTTACACACATTGATAGAGGTTAATGTCAGCACAGAGTCAGGCATGGCAGGTCAAATCATGGAGAACCTAGTACATCAGAGATTATCCTCATCACTCCGCATGGTCCAGCTTTCTTAATAATCTCTCACAATGCTTCACTCCCATTGTTTCAACCACTTCCGTAAGGGTTGTAGTATGACTGCTTTGTTCTGAATGAATAAATGATCAGAACTGGGATTGAGATACTAATACTGGCCACATTCACTCTCCCATATGGAAACCGAAATACGCAGATGTTTTCAATGTGTCAATAAAGAAATCCAGTTTCCATAATTGATTCTGAAGGAAATGACATGACCTATATTCGTAGTATTGCAGAGATTGTTATAAATGATATGGCATTCCTCATTTGAGTATTTGCATCACTAGGTGACTCAAACAAAATGCTGAAATGAATGACATTTCTTACATATAACAAGAAACACTTTCCATTTCCAAAGAACGTTCAGCAATAAAACCAGGAGAAATGGAAACACTGCAGTAATAAGTTGATCAAGCCAAGAAATGCTTTCCATGCAATTGTGATATAAAGGTTTGATGTTACATGACACCATATTTTTGTATCATAAATTACGTAGTATGGTCTGTACACAAAAGGACATGAGATGTTCTTCAGGCAGAACAGCACGGTCAAGGTCATGATAACAACACCAGCTGTATTCCCAGTGCAATAACTTGTTTTTAGATTCTGACAGCAAATGCTGCAAAGCGATCAAAAATAAAAACAAAAGTGAACCAGACAGAACAATTGACACTTGTGGGAGACAGATAGAGAATGAATTTGCACACTAAAGTGTAAAGCAGAAAAGAGTGCTACTAGTAAAGCACAGCCACATGATATAATATTATGTTGCAAAAATTCAACCAAGAGATCTGCCGCAGTCATGGCCACCAGACAGTGAATGATACACTTCGAGAGACTGCACTTTCCCTGAGACAGGACCCAATTGTCAGGAGGTTTACTGTGATGAAAGAGAACAGAACATTACAGCGCAGTACAGGCCCTTTGGCCCTCGATGTTGCACCGACCTGTCATACCAATCTGAAGCCCATCTAACTATAGCACTAGCCAGCACAGAGTCAGTCCCCTAAACTGAGGAGACTGTAAATCTCCTGTTTATTTTTTTATTTTTATTAAACAAAACACAGTTTACAAAACAATTAATAGTCCACAACTGAGGGCAGAGTCCACTCCTGAAGGCAGAAAACGCACACCCCACAGCACACAGGTATTTAGTCTTCATAGAGCCATGGCTCATCCATAAAGAACTGGGCCCACCCACAGGAACAGTGCACCTTCACAATGTACTGTTAACTCACAGGGTTTGGCAGGCTTTACTCTCAAACTCCAGAATGCAGCACAGTTTACAAAATAATTAACATTAACCGCTGTGTGCAGAGAAACAGCAATTTTGCAAGGGAGAGGAATGGCAAAGCCAGGCCCCAAACTCTACCATTCAACCAGTTTTCAGGGAAATGAAGACAAAGCTCACATGCCAGTTTCACTCATTTCAAAACAGTAACAATGACATTTGTACATATATGACAGTTCAATTACATGTAAGAACAGCGCATACAATACAGACCCTCAGCAACCCACCCGTCCCTCCCACCTTCCAGCCACTCTAAGGCAGGCCACCTCTTCAGGCTCTCAGTCCACCCCACGCAGCTTCCAGTTCTCGGTCCACCCTGACACACCTTCTGACCATCTCTAGGACCATCCTGTCCTGCTTCCCCAACTCCCCCAGGTCAGGATGGCACACTCACCTTTCAGCTTCCCTAACTGCGCTTCACACTTTCCGGCCACATCTAGGACAGCCCACCCTGGTATCTGCCCGGGTTAACAGTGCTGAGGATGGCCTACCCACATTCCGGCTCTTGGTCTGCCCCTACTTACCATCGGGCTCTTGCCCACCCCGATGCGGCATCAGGCCTGTGGACTGTCCTTCCGACCACCTCTAGAACAGCGCGTCCCCTTCCCTGGGACAATTGCGCACAGGGCAGCCCACAAGCCTTCCAGACCTCAGCCTGCCCCTACGCACCTTCTGGCTCTCAGCCACTCTGAAATACCTTCCAACCACCTCTAGGATAGACCATCCCAATCATTCCTTCTCAGGACAACAGAGTTCAGAACGGCCTACCCACCTTCCGGCTCTCTGGGCAACTGGCATCAGGGTGGCCTACCACCTTCCAGCTTTTGGGAGAGCCTACCAACGTTCAGGTTCACAGGATGGCCTCTCCGGGTCTCGGGGTGACGGCTCTCAGAGTGACTTGCGAGCCTCCCAGCTCACAGTAAGGCCTGCCAGACACAGGGACACAAGACAGTGCAGGTGATAACCCAACAAGCAACAAGACAGACAATTCCCAACAAACAGAGTCCTTTCTGGTACACAGAGTCCATTACCATAAACCGTTCTCTTCAACAGAGTTCACTCCAGTATACAAAGTGCATTGTCAGAAATGGGGTTCACTCCAAACTGCAGAGTCTGTTGCTAAAGACAGAGTCCACAACCAAGAGTAGAGTCCACTCCTAAGGGCAGCAAATGCACACCCCAAGCACACAGGTGTTCAGTCTCTATAGAGTCCTGGCCCATCCTTGGAGACCCAGGCCCACTCACATGAACACAGTACACTGTAAAGAATCAGTTAACTTACAGAGGTTTGGTCCACTCCCAGAGGCAGAGTAGACAACCAAACTGCAGGATACAGCAAGTGCTCACCAGCACACACACAGGTATTCAGTTTTTGCAGAGGCCTAGTCCAAGGATCAGACCTACCCACAGGATCAGCTCATCAGTTTAGATGTATTCTCACAAGGGCTCAGTCTAAGCACCAAAAACCAGCGAAGACACATCCAAAAAAAATCAAAGAAAACTAAGCACTGCCAAAAAAAACATTGTCCTTTTCTCAAAGTAAAAGAGAAAAGAGTAATATACAGGCTGTAAGCAGCCAGCGAATCCCCTAATGAGAACTGAGTTATACTTGAAAGACATTGTGTGCATCAGGCAGTTTAGAAATCAGTCATCACTTAAAGGAATACCAGATAACAAACTGGCTAAATAATTCAGCCAGTTCAGGAATCAAGCTTTCCCCCCAAAAAAAATCAGAAACCAACAACATCAGTAACACACTTACTGTAGCACCAGCTAGCACAGAGTCAGTCCCCTAAACTGAGGAGACTGTAAATCTCCTGTTTTTTTTCATTTTTATTAAACAAAACACAGTTTACAAAATAACTAACAGTCCACACCTGAGGGCAAAGTCCACTCCTGAAGGCAGAAAACGCACACCCCACAGCACACAGGTGTTCAGTCTTCATAGAGTCATGGCCCACCCACAGGAACACTGCACCTTTACAATGTACTGTTAACTCACAGGGGTTTGGTCCACTCCCTAAAGCAGGGTTTACTCTCTAACTCCAGAATGCAGCACAGTTTACAAAACAATTAACATTAACCACTGTGTGCAGAGAAACAGCAAGTTTGCAAGGGAGAGGAATGACAAAGTCAAGCTCCAAACCCTACCAATCAACCAGTTTTCAGGGAAATGAAGACAAACCTCACATGACAGTTTCACTCATTACAGAACAGTAACAGTGACATTTGTATATAAGAGACAGTCCAATTACATAAAAAAGCAGTGCATACAATACAGACCCCCAGCAACCCAGCAAGCACCCATCCCACCCACCTTCTAGCCTCGTGAAGGCAGCCCAACCCTACACCCCTTCTGGCTCTCTTGTCCACCCCATGACTCTTCCAGTTCTTAGTCCGCCCCAACACACCTTCTGGCCACCTCTAAGACAGTTTCCCACACTCCACTCCTGTTATTTTTTTCCCCTAAAACTGAGGAAATTCTGAATGTCCTGTTTTTTTTATTTTCCTGGTTATATATATTTACAAATCAATTTACATTAACAGCTGTGTACAGAGAAACAGCGATTTTACAAGGGAGAGGAATGGCAAATCCAGGCCCCAAACCGTACTGTTCAACCAGTTTTCAGGGAAATGAGGACAAACCTCAAATCCCAGTTTTGATCATTACAAACAGTAACAATGACAATTGTACATACAAGACTGTCAAATTACGTAAAGCATTTCATACAACACAGACCCCCAGCACAGCAAGCACCCCAATCCCTCCCACCGTCCGGCCACTCTCAGGTAGCCCAATCCCAAGACCCCTTCCGGCTCTCGTCCACCCTGACACCTTCCAGACACCTTTACAACAGCCCATCCTGCTTCCCCAACACTCCCCCACCCCCGGGCAATCTCTTGTTTATATCTGTCATCCCGGGCTCCCTGATTGTCCCAGGTTAACAACTCAGGATACAAGGGTCTTATAGTCAATGTGATCTACCTAACCCTCCTTCCAGTTATTACATCCCTCACACTCAAAGACCGGGGATGTAAGCTTGTTCTTTCTCTTGCAATTTTTCCTAGGATGTTTTGCTCCAGGTCGTGATTGTGACTGTAATATGGTGGCATGTACTGGATCATAACCAGTCACTTGGATGCGGAGCATCTTGGGAGAGTTTCCTCCTCTTCTTCAGGTTGTAATTGTACAAAGGTTACATCCATCTCAGACTTGGAGGTTAATTTGATGCTAGACAAAGTGGGCAAACCCACAGTTCCTAAACAGCATTCCTGACTAGCCAGGTTTGTTTTGTCCGGCCTCATTTGTGAGCCAGCAGCTTTCACGTGATCTACTTGTGTGCTCATGCTCACTTCACCGACCGGAAATTTGTATGTTATAGACCATCTCACGTCAAACCCGCTTCATATCCAGGCACAGCCATTTCAGTGGATTCAACATGAAACTTCATCCCCTGAAGTAAACTGTCTCTCTTGCTTAGAGGAGGCATGTGGCTCGTGTTGGTGTACCTGATACTGTTTCACCCTCCCCCAACAAGATCCGGGAATATCAGGCTTAACCTGGTGTGGAGTTTCCTCTCCATCAGTAACTCTGCTGGAGCTATCGCTGTTGTTGTGTGAGAGATGGTCCTATAATTGAACAGGAACCGGGACAGTTTAGTGTTGAATGAAGCTGTTGGCTGTTTCTTTAAGTCTGCCTTCAAAGTTTGAACTGCTCTTTCTACCAGACCATTGGATGATGGATGGTATGGAACTGTCCGAAAATGCCAAATGCAATTTGACTTCAGGAAATATGCAAAACCCCAGATGGCAAATGATGCCTCATTGTCCTTGACCAATATTTCTGGGAGTCTGTATATCATGAATGATGCTCACATCTTTTCAATCATCATGCCTCAGTTTGCCAAATGTACCTCACTTTCTCCTCGAACTCTATGTACATCCAACCACTTTGAAAAAGCGTCCACAATAACCAAGAACATGGAGCCCGTGAAAGGACCAACATATAGTCAGTGTTTAGCTGAGTCCAGAGTTTACCTGGCCATTACCACGAATGTGGGGGCACTGCTGGTGGTAATTTATGTCCTTGTTGACACTTTGGGCACTTCCTCACCAAGGTAGCTATATTGCTATTCTATCTTGGCCACCAGACATAACCTTTTGCCACCATCTTCATTTTGGAAATCCCTGGATGATCCTGATGGATTTCAGCCAGTATCTGGCAGTGAACATTACTCGGGACAATCACTCTTGCTTCCCATAATGAAATGCTAAACTGTACAGTGAGTTGGTCTCTCCAGATCAAGTTTCGAGTCTATCACTGCCCCCTCTGTCCTATCACCTTCTCCTTCACCTTTATCCACCTATCATTTTCCCAGCCACATCCCCCCAACACCTCCCATTTATCGCTCAACCCCAACCCAAAAGCCTCATTTCTGATGTATGCTTGAAATGTTGATTCACCTGCACCTCGGATGCTACCTGACCGGCTGTTCTTTTCCAGCACCACACTCTTGACTTGTATGATTGCAAAACAAGCGAAGGATGGAAACACTGGGGGAGTGGCTGTGTATAAAATTGGTGTAGGGTGGTTTCAGATTCCCAGTTTGGAAGATGCAAATCCATTTGCCAATTCTGACTGCATGCCTGATAGTGACCTGGTCAAAAAGTGTGGCGCTGGAAAAGCACAGCAGGTCAGGCAGCATCTGAGGTGCGTCTGCAGTCCTCACTTTTTGCTGACACTGCCCTGGTGCTGCTCTGATAGAAAGCATTCTCCATTCATCTTGTAATCTGAAGATTCACATGATTGACCAGGGCTCAGCTAAACAAAGCCTTCGTCGGGATTTTTTTTTGTTGGAGGTTACTTTTTAGTGACAGTTCTGTGAGAAACAAGAATTGATTTCCAATGAAAGAGAATGAAAAAAATTGCACTGATCCTGAACAATGCAGTGCAGTTTCGTGGATTATTTTATTTTCTGTAGACTATGGTTATCAGGACTGTATAACCAAGGTGCCTGAGTGCAGATTGTTTGACTTCATAGAATTGGTCAGCAAGTGAATTGCATGGTATAAACGTTAAAACCTCTGCTTGGCGGCAAATATTCTGGACAGTCTGTAGCAGTGTAAATACCTATTCGATGGTATCTCACAGACCGTTTATGAGGTTAGAACACTGGAACAAGAGCACAAAGAGCTGGGCAGCCCTTTGTATGTGGGGCTTAGCATCAGACTGGAAGAGAGCCATTTACGGAGTATAGGACAGGTGAGATAACTGGTATCTTCCTATTTTATGTGACCCTTTATCAATGAGTATCTACCTCTCATTCAGTGAGCCTGCTACATTCTCTATGCCCTAATGTACAACCTAACTGTAAACCCCTCCAGCTGCTGTACATCTCTCCTCTCTCTAACGACCTCCGGGCTTACTACCTGGCCTTTGTCTGTTACCTCCTGCAGTCCCAATCATCACGCTACTTGTTATCTCATCAAATTGTTATGAATCCCCAGATTTTCCAATCCTCCTGATTCCTTGCACCATTTTTAAAACACTATGGCAACCCCTCAATGCTTCCTGCCCCTGTACCCTCCTCAAGTACAATAGATCACTATCTTTGTAACATCAAAGACACCCATCAACTGCAGGAAGAATGCCTCATCTTCCACCTCAGGACACAAAAACCACACAGCATTAAAATCGACTTCATCAGCTTCCAATATTCCCCTCCTTTCACCTCATCCCAGATCCAGCCCTCCAACTCGGCACCACCCTTTTGACCTGTCCTACCTGTCTATTTCCTTCCCACCTACATGCTCCAACCTCTCCCCTGATCTATCACAATTACCCCCCACTTGCATCTACTTATCGCCCTACTCCACACCCCTATTTATCTCTCAACTCTGTTCCCACTCCATATTCCTGATGAATAACTTATGCCTTTGACATTGATGCACTTGCTCTTTAGATGCTGTCTGATCTGCTGTGCTTTTCAATTCCACACTTTCCGACACTGAGCCTCAACAGCATGTTTGCTCCACTGACTGACTTGTTGAGGTGCAGAAAATTGTAGTGGATGGAGGACTGTCAGAAGGCCTGACAGCCTGAAAGCTATGCTAACCAGTACCCCAGTGTTAGCCGCGCCTAATTACACAAAGCCATTCAAGATGTTGATTGGTTTGAGTCGAGTCTGCATCGTGACTGTGCTCTTACAGGAAAGCTACAAGAGGAAAAAGAAACATATTGGGTATATTTCTAGGAACTGGAATCATCAAGAGAAATATTTGCTGATGGAGAAGGAAATCTTGAGCTACAACATATCAGCATTTATATTGTCAGTAATGTGTCTGAGATATTTGTGTCTGCTGATTGTGATGAAACCGCCCTTTCACAAGGTTCTGTTGCCATTGGCTGTTTTTTTTTCCAAATAGATTGTAAGGATATGTCAGGAAATATCTCCTTGAGAAAAGACTTTAAAGTTTTTTCTTTAACAGTTGTACAATGAAAAGAAGGTGAGATCTCTTTGTTCAGGTTTGCTTGGGTTTGGTTGGGTTTGGTTTGGTTGGGTTTGGTTTGGTTTTAGCAGTCTGGCTGTTTTGTTTGCAGTTGCTGGGCAAGTTTTAGCTGGGAACCAAAAGAAGCTGCTGGAACCAAAGAAGCAATTCCAAGCTGATCCTCTCTCTCACTGACATCTCTTCTGTGAGAACTTGTGTTTGAGTCCACATTTTTACCAGAACAGCGTCAATAAGTTCCATTTTTTGTGTCAGTTAGGTTTTCAAATAGTTATGTTATTCTAAATTATTGTTGTATTTGTTCGTGTGTAAATAAATTCTGTTTTGTTTAAAATCGAGAGGCTTGACCAGCTGCATCACTCCTGGATCATCCACTGTACACCTGCTTAAAGTAACTAGAAAAGTTAGAGTGTGGACTACCTTCTTGAAATGTTTTGAGGGGTCTGCTCTGGTCCATAACATGATGATAACCCCTGAAAGGTTTTGCAAAAAAAATGGATAAACATTCCTGACTGTTTAGATGCAGCTTATTATTACAGTCTTTCAAACTGAAAATGATACACACGCAGGATGAGAGAATGTTGTCGTGTCTTTGATTAAGGAAGAGGGAGACTGCCCGTGGCAGGGAACATGGACTGAAATTAATTCTAGTGGTGTACTTTTGCATGCTTAGAGTCAACATATTGCATATGTAGGATGGTGTACAAAAGTGTATGAGTAAAGATTTGTACAGATTGAGCCATTTTTTATATTGATGGTTCATATTCTTTTCAGGAGGGAGGTTTGATGATTGTGTTGTTTTAAGAGGTGTATTTTGTGCTTTTTCTCTTAGAAGCAAGAAGACAGAGCTGACAAATTGTCTAGTTGAATCCAACAAAAGAAACAGCCTGTGAGATCTTGGGGTGTTATTAACATTTTGAAGTTCCCTGAATAGGTGGGGCCAAGCTCCCCCAAATCCAGAATTTCGAATTTTAGTTTCTCAAATACTGTTCCTGCTGGGGACTTCAAGCTGGGTTTGGAAGCTTTAGTACGTCCCTCTCTCTGCTGTTCTCTCTCTCTCTCTCTCTCTCTCTCACTCTCTCTGCCCCCTCTCTCAAAGATTTGTGTTGATGCTTTTCATTCTGGACTGGAAAATTGCTAGAGAGACAATGTATTTTACTGAATTTGCCCTTGCCAACGGGTTGTGCTATTACTGTATTGGAACAATTACTATTTATACAACATTTAATACAAAGTGCTTCCAAATAAACCTGTTGGGCCAAATAACCTGGTGTGTGATATTTAACTTCGTCCGCCTCAGTTCAACACCAAGTCATTGCAAATAACCTATTACTCTGTTAAGTTTTCCATTTGATATAACTTATTCTAATTCTTGCAATTGTTATATTTTAGTGATAGTGTATGAATAAAGTATGTTTTGCATCAAATCGGGGAATTTGACCAATCAATTTGCATCTGGAACCAATGACTGGCCTTTAAAATAAGAAAAATATTGACTGAATATATTTGTGGGGATTTGGGCTGGACCATAACACTGTATAAAATGCAAAGCAATACTTTTCACTCTACCTCTGTTCATGTGACATTAATAAATCAAATCAGATCAAACCCCTTCCTGGAAACACTGACCAAACCAATAGGTGCTATCTAAAGTTTGTGACTGCCTCATGGAATAAGATATATAGATGACTTAACCCCTCTGTCATTCGCAATACCGTCTTTCTTTAACTGAACATTTGACTACGTTGTGCAGTGTATTGAATAATGAAGATCTTGACAGTATTCCCTTGTTTACTCAAGAAGCTGCAGCTAGGCACCGTGCCAATGCAATTTTCCTCTCACCAGAGGTTCATCGCAGTATAAATAATGAATAGCCATCCCTCACTATGTCATTATAACAGGTGGATTGAACACTTGAAGCTGGAGAGTAATTCACTTTCAGAAAGGACTAAAATGTATTTGATAGAGGCTGTATTCTATCCTGTTCTAACAGCAGTTGGTGTACCTGCTAAGACATTTCTGGATTACATTGCTTATTAACTGCAACATTCCAACTTTGTGTTTCTCTTTAGTTTTCAGGACTGGTAACTATCACAAAGTCATTGAATTTTGTTTTCTGTTTGGCATATTCTCTTGGTCAGTTTCAGTATTTGTTATCTTCAATACACTTTTATTGTTGGCCTCCAATTCTTCCTAGCATTGTTTAAATGAATGGTTTGCTTTTCTGTCCTCATGCTGTACATCTTATGACTCTATGACTCTATTCTCTCCAGTCTCTCATGTTGTCTTTCATTCTTTCTTTCTCTCCCCCTCCCATCCCCATCCCAGCCAACTTCTCTCCTGCTCTTCCTCTTGTTCCTGTTGTTCAGGTTCATCCTCCTTCATTACTCTTTGCTGTTATCCTCAGTCGTACTGCTTTTCCCTGGAATAAGATCCTGCTCCTTTTGATTCTGTGTGAATCTTTCCAGTGTGTATTATCCCACGTGTTTCCATCTCACCATTTCCAGTATGTGGCCTGGGCTGGAGAGTTTCAGCTATGAAGAGAGGTTGGAACGACCGAGATTGTTTTCTTTAGAGCAGAGGAGACTGAGAATGAATATGATTGAAATGTAAATATTATGAGACAAGAGATACAGGAAGTAACATTTCCCTTGATGGAGACATCAATGACAAAGGGCATAGATTGAAGGTAAGAGCTAGAGGTTGAGAGGAAATGGGAGGAAAATCTCTTTCAAGGTGTTGGTGTTACCACATCTGCATTGGTTTGGTCCATTAGCTATGATATTTATTCAGTATATTTATCATTGTATTTATCATTCATGTTATCTTCTGTCTCATTATTTTTGAATTTTAGTGTAAATTCTCAGCGTTCCTATGTTTCCTAATCCCATTTAAGGTCATTTAGTTCCTGGAACTTGATCCTCCATCCAATATGATCACATTGATCATTAATCATTGCATTCCCCTCCGTTTCCTGACAGTGGGATGATCCCCAGTGTGGGAGAGGTGTCTAATGAGCAAAGTCTAAGCTGGTTGGTGGTCTACTCCTGGATGGTGGGAATGTGGAACTCACTGCCTGTAAGGGTGGGAGGGGCAGAAACCCTCATTACATTGAAGAAGTATTTTGATGTGCACTTGCATTGCTAATCCTATGGGCCAAACTCTGGGAAATAAGTTTGAATAGTTAGGTGGTTGTTTTTAATTGGAGCAGACTCGATGGGCCAAAAGGACATTTTTATACCTCCATGACTGACCTGTGAAGTATTTTGATGTGAGTACCATCTTCACTTATACTCACTTTAACATTCATGTTATCTTCTGTCTCATTGTTTTTGAATTTTAGTCTAAATCCTCAGAATTTCTATGTTTCCTAATCCCATTTAAGGTCCTTTAGTCACTGGAACCTGATCCTGCATCCAATATGATCACAGTTGATCATAAATCATTGCATTTCTCTCTGTTTCCTGGTATCAGTGAGAAGTGACAGAGGCAGCTGGTGTAAAAATAAATGAGCTGAGATTCTGATGGTGAAAATGACAGCAGGTCAGTGGATGTGTTCATAAACAATTTAATTCGACCGAATAATCTGAATGTGTCCTTGCTAAAATACAGAGCCCTGTGGAACACTGAGAAACTGAGGGATAACATAAAATTAGCAGAAATATTTCAAAGTTGGGTCAAAAAGAGGACGAGGAAAGAATCTTGTGAGATGTGTCAACTTCCATACCAAGAAAGTTACAAATAAATATTGAAGAACAGCATGTTCAAGAACAATTTTGAAAATGGATCTTGACGATGTGGTCAATGAATCAAAGGAAATGTGAGGGATGCTAAATTGTTGTTTTGTGAAAGGGGTCAGTCATAGAGGGAAGTGGTCATTCTAATGGATACCTCACAAAAAGGAAGATTTAATCAGGTATAAGGCCTCACAAAATGTTGTAATCAAAGAAACAGCAACAAACTAATTCCTGATATGGTTTTGTGACAAGTCCGGAGATCTTGCCAGGTAGTCATGCTATGATCTTAAACAAAATAGCAGAGAATAATACTGATGTGTGAACTAACTTTCCATGGCCATTTTCATCAGAAATCCTTCATCTCATTGGTGGTCATGTGACACAGCGCTAGTGTTCCTGTCTCTGAGCTGGGAGACCTGATTTTGGATCTAAAGGTCTGCTCCTGAATCAGTTGATTGAAAATACCAAGGAAAACAATTCAATGTTCCCTGTGATTAAAGAAAATAAGGCAAAGGTAAAAGGCACAAATGATATTCAGGTTACTATCAGGTATCTTGGCAGAATATTACTGGAGGAGAAAGTGAGGACTGCAGATGCTGGAGATCAGAGCTGAAAATGTGTTGCTGGAAAAGCGCAGCAGGTCAGGCAGCATCCAAGGAACAGGAGAATCGACGTTTCGGGCATAAGCCTGAAGCCGTCAATTCTCCTGTTCCTTGGATGCTGCCTGACTTGCTGCGCTTTTCCAGCAACACATTTTCAGAATATTACTGGAGTCAGTATATAAAAAATAAACATGCAAGCACCTTCAAATTGTTCTGTTAACAGAGAAAATTAATGTCCACTTGCAAAGTTTGCATATTTTCTTCATTATTTAGGAATTCTGGGGTTGGTTTTCGACATGGTGACAGTGGGGACACAGCAAAATGTTTCTGAGTCAGGACTTGACTGTGGGCTTATCATATTTATTTCAATTGCAGGACTCTTGGATAAAAGTCCAGCTGTTCTTCACATTAACTTTGCACGTCAACCACCGCAGTTCTGTGAGCTGACCCTCAGCAAAGCAGGTCAGGCAGCATCTGAGGAGCAGGGAAATCGATGTTTTGGACCAGGGCTCTTAGAGTCATAGAGTCATAGAGATGTACAGCATGGAAACAGATCCTTAGGTCCAACCAGTTCATGCCGACCAGACATCCCAACCCAATCTAGTCCCACCTGCCAGCAACCGGCCCATATCCCTCCAAACCCTTCCTATTCATATACCCATCCAAATGCCTCTTAAATGTTGCAATTGTACCAGCCTCCACCACATCTTCTGGCAGCTCATTCCATACACGTACCACCCTCTGCATGAAGAAGTTGCCCCTTATGTCTCTTTTATATCTTTCCCCTCTCATCCTAAACTTATCCCCTCTAGTTCTGGACTCCCTGACACCAGGGAAAAGACTTTGTCTATTTATCCTATCCATACCCCTCATAATTTTGTAAACCTCTATAAGCTCACCCTTCAGCCTCCGACGCTCCATTGAAAACAGCCCCACCCTGCTCAGCCTCTCCCTGTAGCTCAGATCCTCCAACCCTGGCAACATCCTTGTAAATCTTTTCTGAACCCTTTCAAGTTTCACAACATCTTTCCGATAGGAAGGAGACCAGAATTGCACGCAATATTCCAACAGTGGCCTAACCAATGTCCTGTACAGCCGCAACATGACCTCCCAACTCCTGTACTCAATACTCTTTGACCAATAAAGGAAAGCATACCAAACGCCTTCTTCACTATCCTATTTACCTGCGATTCCACTTTCAAGGAGCTATGAACCTGCACTCCAAGGTCTCTTTGTTCAGCAACACTCCCTAGGACCTTACCATTAAGTGTATAAGTCCTGCTAAGATTTGCTTTCCCAAAATGCAGCACCTCGCATTTATCTGAATTAAACTCCATCTGCCACTTCTCAGCCCATTGGCCCATCTGGTCCAGATCCTGTTGTAATCTGAGGTAACCCTCTTCGCTGTCCACTACACCTCTAATTTTGCTGTCAGCTGCAAACTTACTAACTGTACCTCTTATGCTCGCATCCAAATCAGTTATGTAAATGACAAAAAGTAGAAGACTTGTGGCCAATCCTTGTGGCACTCCACTGGTCACAGGCCTCCAGTCTGATAAACAATCCTCCACCACCACCCTCTGTCCTCTACTTTTGAGCCATTCTGTATCAGGAATCAACTCCAGCCAGAAATGTTGATTTTTCTGCTCCTTGGATGCTACCTGACCTGCTGTGCTTTTCCAGCAGCACACTCTCAACTCTGGTCTCCAGCATCTGCAGACCTTACTGTTTCCTCAGCAAAGCAGTGTGAGGGGAAAAGCTGAAATATTCGAGAGAGTTTAATTCGAGGAAGTGATGCACTGATGATGTCACTGGACAAGTAATCTATAACACTGGAATAATGTTCTGGGAGTAATGTCTTCCACTGTAGCAGGTAGTGAGTTTTGAATTCAATGAGAAGTTAGTTAAAAGGTAAATATGTATCCATTGTCAGTTGATGTAAACCCTGGTTGATTACATAATGTGTTCCAGTAAAGGACACTTGCTGTTTTTACCTGGTCTAGCCAACACAAATATGGAGTAGAAGACTCTTACTGCAACTTACTCACAAGGTTTTGGTGATGCCACATCTGCAGAAGTGTGAGGTGGTTTGGTCCCATTATCTATAATAGTTATTTGATGCAGTTCAGAGGTTTCACTGAGATGATCATCAATATGAGAGGGGTGGCTATTGAGCAAAGGCTAATCTGATTGGGACTCTTCTCCCTGGAGTTGAGATGAATGATAGGGGATCTCATTGAAGCCTACAGGATTCTTAAAGGTCAACTGTGTTTTGATAGGCATGCACAGCATATCAGGCATCTGAAGAGCAGGAGAATCATCATTTTGGGCAAAAGCCAAATGCTTTGATTTGATTTATTGTTGTCACATGTACTAAAGTACAGTGCAGAGTTTCATTTTGCTTGAAGCACAGACAGATCATAACATACAAAAACTTGCAGGAAGTAGGATGATTGAACAGAGTGAAGCATACAGAATTACAGCTGCACAGGAGCTGCACAGAAAACAAGATCAACATTAGATTTGAAATTTGAGAGGTCCATTCAGCGGTCTCATAACCTCAGAAAAGAAGCTATTTTTGAACCAATTGATACTTGTGTTTCAGAATCTGTATCTTCTGCTTAACAGAAGAGGTTGGAAGAAATTGTAAACAGAATGGGAGGAGTCTTTGATGTTTTTGACTTTTTTTTCCCGCAGAAATGGAATGTATACATGGAGTCAATGGGTGACAGGTCAGCATGTGTGATAGTCTGGGCTGCATTCGCAACTCTCACTAGTTTTTTACAGTCCTGTGCAGAGCAGTTGTTGCACCAAACTGTGATGCATCCAGATGGAATGCATTCTGTGGTGCATCTGTAAAAGTTAGTGAAGGTCCGTGTGGACATGCTGATTTTCCTTAGCGTCTTGAGGAAGAAGAGGTATTGTTTTGCTTCATTGGAGAGTTTGGAATGAGAGAGCACTGTTCCAGAGTAAAGGGGTAGCAATTTAACACTAAGATGAGGAGGAATTTCTTCCCTGAGAGGGTTGTGTGTCTTTGAAACTCCCTGCTACAGAGAGCGCTGTTTACAAAATCCTTTTCCATATTTAAGGCTCAGATAAACAGATTCTTCACAAATCGGGGAATCAAGGGCTATGGGGAAATGACAGGATAGTGCAAGTGAGGAAGGTTGGATCAGCCAAGATTTATTTGAATGGTGGAGCAGTATCAAGGGGTCAGGCAGCAGAATCCTGTTCCTACTTTGTATGGCCTTTTGGTCTCATAAATACTTCTCCAGATCAAAAGCAATGTGGTTGACTCTAAACTGCCCTCATGGCAATTAGGGATCGAGAAGGTTGGTATATTGATTAAGGATGGCACAATGGCTCAAAGGTGAAAGGAAACATGGTGACTCAGTGGTTTGCAATGCTGCCTTACAGATCCAGGCACCTGGGTTCGATTCCATCTTCGGAACTATCTATGTGGAGTTTGCATGTTCTCCCTCCCTGTGTTCGCATGGGTTTCCTCCAGGTGCTCCAGTTTTCTCTCACAGTTTAAAGATGTGCAGGCTAGATGGATTAGCCATACTCTATGTCCCATAGTGTTCAGCGATGTTCACATTAGTTGGATTGGCCATGGGAAACACAGGTGTGGTTCTTGGTCCAATGCTATTTGGAGGGTCGGTGTTGACTTAATTGTTAGAATGGCCTGTTCCCATATTGTAGGGATTCTATGACTCTGTAATAAATACTGGTCTAAAGAGTGATTCTTATATCCATTCGATGATTTAAAATGTCAAATCATGATTCTGATTTAAATCTGCTTTTCTTTCCTCACAGTAAACTTCCTGATAATTGACATTTTGTCTCAGGCAAAGTGCAGTCTTTCTAAATATATCGCTGGCTATCTATTTGCCATGGCTATAGCAGATCGCATGGTGTTTATGTGCAACGTAATTTGTATCGTGTGGCTATGCTTTATTGGCAAAACTCTTTCCTGCTCAATACTCCAGTGTGCAAACTTGTTCTCTATCTGTCTCCAATGAGTGTTGATTGTTCAGTCTGGTTCACCATAGTTTTGCCTTTGTAACAAGATCGCTTTGTTGCTATTTACTGTCAGAATCTGAAAATGAAGCATTGTATTGGGAAGGCAGTTGGTGTGATTACTGTGAACTTGACCATGCTGTTCTGTTTAAAGAACATCCCATAGCCCTTTGTCTACAGATCATATTATTTAATTCACAATACACACTGGGGGTGCCTTGTATGAGCAAACCTTTATATTGTAAGTGCGTAGAAAGCATTTTCTTGGCTTGAGCAACTGTTTACTCCAGTGTTTTCATTCCTCCCGGTTTTATTGCTGAAAATGTTCACTGCTAGATGTATTTTAGTCACTGGCCAGGCTCAGAAGAGACTTTGGGATCAGAACTACAGCAAGAATGGCAAAGGTCCTGAGCTCCTGAACTGCAGGAAGTCGATAGTTTTAATTTTTGCAATATCCTGCAGTTTCATTCTATTCTGGATTAGTTCAGTCACTTGTTTCATTTTTTCTAGATTTTCTGCCACGTTTAAGTGCAAGTTGGTATTTCACCCCTTTTCAGTATTTCAGGAAGCTGATATCATGCTTCAGTTACTGAGCTCCTTTATATAGCAACCCAGAAAATGTTCAGGCAGCAGCTGCTTGATTTACTCAACTATCCTTTTAATCTGATCGGAAATTGTATTGAACGAGTAAAATTGAAGGGTGTAATACCTTCCTCAATGCCACACTTTAGAGGGAAACCCAAACTTCGGGGAGCATGTGGCACATTGGTACTGTCCTTACATGTAGACCAGGAGGCCCAGTTTCATGTCACAGCAACTTCTGAATGGAATAATCAGAATTTCTCTCCAAACTAAACTTAGCAAAGGTTTTCTGCATGGACAAATTTATATAGCCCTTTCCAATTCCTGTTATATTAAAAGTTGGAATCTGGAAGTGCTGAAGAAGGGCTTATGCCCGAAACATCCATTCTCCTGTTCCTTTGATGCTGCCTGACCTGCTGCGCTTTTCCAGCAACACATTTTTAAGTTCTGGTTATAAATTTGTAATAGTAAAGGACAACAAACTCCTGCTTGGTTAACTTAAAGAATAAAAGGATGTGCCACCCATAGCTTCTGGTCAAATTCAGCAGTGGGCTCTTATTCTCTGACCATACAATTGAAGTTGCAGCACCTTCCAATAGGGCATGTGGCAAATGCAAATGCCTTGAGTTGACTCCCACTGCAAACAATATCCACATGTGGATGCAAAAACATCCTGGCCTGGCTAGACTAAAACAGATGGTGGGTCGTTGCACACAGACAAAGGGCACAAAGTTGTTGCACAAGAATGCAGGTTCTTGCATACAGAGCAGGAGTACAGGTTGTTGCAGATGGTCCAGGAGTGCAGTTTGATGTGCATGGACCAGTAGTGCGGATAATTGCACATGAACCAGGAGCATAGGTTGTTGCGTACAGACCAGGAGTGCGCAATTTTACATGTGGACCAGGAGCGGCAGTTGTTCCGCGTGGACAAGGAGCACGGGTGGTTGTGCGTGAACCACGAGCAAGGTTTTTTGCATGTGGACCAGGAGTGCAGGTTGTTGCACATGGTCCAGGAGTGAGGAGTATTGAATGTGAAGCAGGAGCATGGTTCATTGAGCACAGACCAGGAGTGCGGGTTATTGCACGTGGACCAGGAGGGCAGATAGTTGTGCATGGACCAGAAGCAAGGATTGTTGCACATGCACCAGGAGCATGGGCTGTTGCGAGTAGACCAGGAGTGTGGGTTGGACTGCACGAACTAGGAGAGCAGGCTGTTCCCCACGGACCAGAAGTGTGGGTTGTTGGGCATGGACCAGGAGTGCCAGTTGTTGTGCATGGACCAGGTGTGTGAGTTGTTGCATGCAGACCAGGAGTGCAGGTTGTTGTGAGTGGACCAGGAGTGAGGGTTGTTTTGCATGAAAAAGGTGTATGCGTTGTTGTGCAAGGGTTGTTGGGCGGCACGGTGGCACAGTGGTTAGCACTGCTGCCTCACAGAGCCAGAGACCCGGGTTCAACTCCCGCCTCAGGCGACTGACTGTGTGGAGTTTGCACATTCTCCCTGTGTCTGCGTGGGTTTCCTCCCGGTGCTCCGGTTTCCTCCTCCCATCACAAAGATGTGCAGGTCAGGTGAATTGGCCATGCTAAATTGCCCATAGTGTTAGGTAAGGGGCAAGTGGGGTAAAGGTATGGGCGGGTTTCGCTTCAGCGAGTCGGTGTGGACTTGTTGGGCTGAAGGGCCTGTTTCCACACTGTAAGTAATCTAATAAATAAAGTGCGATCATTGTGTGTGGATCAGGAGCGCAGGTTGTTGAGCACTGATCAAGAATGTGGATTATTGTGCAGGGACCAGGAGCGTGGATTGTGGCACATGGACCAAGAGTGTGGTTGTTGCAACATGGACCAGGTGTGCAAGTTTTTGCATGCAGACCAGGAGCGTGGTTTCTTTTGCACGGCCAAGGAGTGTGGATTGTTACCCATGGACCAAGAGGGCACGTTGTTGCACACAGACCAGTGCTGTTTGTTGCATATGGACCAGAAGTGTGAGTCGTTGTGCACAGACCAGGAGTGCAGGTTGTTGCAAGAACGTACCAGGAGCGTGGGTTATTGCACGTGGACCAGGAGGGCAAGTTGGTGGGCATGGACCAGGAGCGAGGATTGTTACACGCACCAGGAGCATGGATTGCTGCATGTGGACCAGGAGTACGGGTTCTTGCATATGGACTAGGAATGCGAATTGTTGTGCACAGTTGAGGAGCACGGGTTATTATGCACAAACCAGGAGTGGAGTTCCTGCGTACTGACTAGGACTGTTGGTTGTTGAATGCAGAGCAGGAATGCGAGTTGTTGAGCACAGATCAGGACCACGGGCCATTTCCCATTGACGAGGAGCATGGGTTGTTGCGCTCGAAGCAGGAGTGTGGGTTGTTGCGCACGGACCAGGAATGTGGATTGTTGTGCACAGACCAGGAATGTGGGCTTTTGCACATGGACCAGGAGTGCTGATAGTTGCACATGGACCAGGAGTGTGGGTTGTTGTGCATGGATTGCGAGTGCAGGTTTTTGTGAATGGATCAGGAGTGCGGGTTGTTCTGCATGAACAAGGAGTGTAGGTTGTTGCATGTGGACCAAAAGTGCAGGAAAGGAGCACCAGTTGTTGGGTGAGGACCAGGTGTGCGGGTCATTGCATATGGACCAGGAGCATGGATTGTTGTGTGTGGACCAAAAGTGAGGGTTGTTGTACATGAAAAAGGTGTGTTGTTGTGCATGGCACAGGAGTGCGGATTGTTGTGTGTGAACCAGGAGTGCAGGTTGTTGCGTGCGGACCAGGAGTGCAGCTGTTGTACATGGACCAGCAGTGCAGGGTATTGCATGCAGACCAGGAGTGTGTGTTGTTGCATGTGGACCATGAGCACAGGTTGTTGCATGTCGACCTGGAGTGCCGGAAGTTGCACGTGGACCAGAAGTGCAAGTTGTCGTACAAAGACCAGGGAGCGGGTTCCTGCCTACTGACTAGGAGTGCCAGTTGTTGAATGTGGAGCAGAAGCACGGCTCGTTGAGCACAGACTAGGAGGGTGGGTTGTTTCGCACGGACCAGGAGTGCAGGCTGTTGTGCATTGACCAGGAGTTGCACACGGACCAGGAGCATGGATTGTTGTGTATGGACTGTAAGTGCAGTTTGTTGCGAACAGACGAGGAGTGAAGGGTTTTGCAAAGGGACAAGGAGCATGATTTGTTCCGCGTGGACCATGAGTGTGGGTTGTTGCACACGGACCAAGTGTACATGTCGTTGCACACAGACCTGGAGAACTAGTTATTGAGCACCAACGAGGAGCGCATATTGTTGCGCACAGACCAGGAGTGCCAGTTGTGCATGGACCATGAGCACAGGTTGTTGCAGGTGGACCTGGAGTGCAGGACATTACACATGGCCCAGGATTGTGGGTTGTTATGCATGGACCAGGAGCGTGGGTTGTTGCATACAGAAAAAGTGTGTGGGTTGTTGTGTGCGGATGAAGAGCGTGGGTTGATGCATATAGACCAGGAGTGCGGTTTGTTGCGCATGGACCAGCAGCATGGGTTTTTGCACATGTACCAGGAGTGCAAGCTGTTGTGCATGGACCAGGAGCACAAATAATTGCACACAGAACAGAATCATGGGTTGCTGCGCATGGACCAGGAGTACAGGTTTTTGCACGTGGTCCAGGTGTACATGTCGTTGCACAACAGACCTGGAGAACGGGTTATTGAGCACCAACCAGGAGCGTGGGTTGTTGCACACAGATCTGGAGTGCAGGCTGTTGTGCATGGACCAGGAGCAAGGATAGTTTCACATGGACCAGGAGCATGGATTGTTGTGCATGGACCAGGAGTGTGGGATTTTGTGAACTTACCAGGAGTGCGGGTTGTTCTACATGGACAAGGAATGTAGGTTGTTCCATGTGGACCAGAAATGCAGGTTGTTGTGCATGGACCAGGAACACCAGTTGTTGTGCATGGACCAGGTGTGCAGGTTGATGCATATGGACCAGGAGCATGGGTTGTTGTGAGTGGACCAAGAGTAAGGGCTGTTGCATGTGAAAAAGTTGCACACGTTGTTGTGCACGGCACTGGAGTGTGGATTGTTTCATGTGGACCAGGAGTGCGGGTTATTGCACACAGACCAGGAGCATAGGTTGTTGCGCATGGACCAGGAGTGTGTGTCGTTGCACATGGACCAAGAGCGGGTTGTTGCACGTGGACAAGGAACGTGGGTTCTTGCATGCGGGCCAGGAGCACAGGTTGCTGTGCACAGACCAGGAGTGTGGGTTGTTGCATGTGGACAAGGAGCGTGAGTTGTTGCACATGGACCAGGAGTGCAGGTTACTGCATGCAGACCAGGAGCACAGGTTGTTGCACATGGGCAAGGAGTGAGAGTTTTTGCGTGTTGACTAGGAGCGTGGTTTGTTGCATGTGTATCCCAAAGGTGTTCTTCCTACCATTGTAACGATCATAAATTCATGGTAACTGGGAGTGTATCCAGATGTTGTGATTCATGAAGTCAACCTGCCCCAACAATTTAATGCTGCAGGCAGCAGGTATCACCGGGGACAAAAGTATTTTTTGTTCTGTAACCACGGTTCATTTGGTATTCCCGTGTGAACCAAAACTTTATAGGGTCTATTCACTGTAAAAGGGTGAAAGGCACCTGGATATCGAGAGTTGTTACGCTCATCTGGAATGGCACCTTAATGAAAGAAGCTTGTTGAGTGGCCTATGGGATAGTTAAGTAAACTAGGAGACATTTTAAGTTTGTGAAGGTCTTCTGAGTTTCATCTCCCGCATAAGAGGAGTGAAATAAGTTGATCGGATAGGTTGCGGTTGGGTTTGGGCTGGGAGGTGCAGTGAGTGCTGGCGAATAGTCACAATCACACTGAGGGACATCGATGAAAGCGGATGTTTCAGTTAACTGAGTGACAGTCAAATTTAGCTTATAAGGAATAGTGGTCAAACTTCTGAGTTCTGCTGTCTCTGCGTAGCAGGAGTTACATGTTGTGACCAAAGAAACTTGATGGAGGTCCCTGAAATATTTGGGGTACCTCTGATGTTTGCCCATTTGTTAGTGTGCTAATCCCTGCACCCTGCGTTGGAACAGTGGCTCAGTGGTTAACACAGCTCCAGGGACCCAGGTTCGATCCCTGCCTTGGGTAACTGACTGTGTGATATTTGCAAATGCCCCCAGTGTTTGCTGGGCCAGTATTAATGGCCCGTAACAAGACTGGAAATTAAATGAGAAATTCGTCAGGTAGCAAATATTTATCACAGCGATGACGAACGGTGGCAAACCCCATATTGTGAGCGGGGAGAATCACTATGGTTTCTGGAACCTGAATCACTGGATGTGAAACTATTTGTATATCTCGCTCTCACAATGAGTGAATAATAAAAAAAAGCAAAAAGAAAAGAATTTGGAATAATGTTCGAGGAACGAGAGAGAGACACCAGCTTTTTGTGTTTTGTTCAGGTAATGAATCTTTCCTGTTTGCATGTGAATTTGATCCCTGAAATAAATATAAACCCTTTGTGGTTTGGATTGTAAAGACCTCCACTCGCTGGTTGCTAAATGTCGTCTTCTATAATTTGAATGTTTCTTGCCTGGAGCTCGAGATCTTGAGATACTTTCAGCTTAGTTAATGTTTTGAATGGGTAGATAACCCTGGAATTCCCTCCCTAATGGCACTGTGCTTCAACCCACAGAAGGTGGGCTGCAGCAGACCCAAAAAAAAAGCAGTTCAGGACCACTTTCTGAAGGGTAATGAGGTGCGGACAATAAATGCTCATCAGCCAGCAAAGGCAACATGCAACGAATGAATTTTTAAAAATGCATTTAATATTTTGGCCCTAATATTAAAACCTAATACTTTGGATTTATTTAGTACCCAAGGCCGTTGATAGTGACACATCTGGTGAGAACTGCCAGAATGTTTTGTTAGATTTCAGTCCAAAGATATTTCGTGGATACTCTCCAGTGCAATCTGTCAATCATAATTTTGAATTGGAACAGTTTATCGAGCCAATAATCATGTTGAATAGAATCATGTGAATGCAGATTGTAAGTGTGCAGGACCGGACCTGCATTGGGGAATTTTATGGACTGTACAACAGTGAATCCAATCATACTGAAATGAAAAGGTCCGTGATGTTTCGGATCGTATCTTTGGGATCCTGAAGGGAGAGATTGACCAACCTTTGTCCATGTAGGTACCAACAACATAGATAGAAATAGGGATAGGGATGTAAGGCAGGATTTCAGGGAACTAGGGTGGAAGTTGAGAGCTAGAACAAACAGAGTTGTTATCTCTGGATTGTTACCCGTGCCATGTGATAGCGAGGCAAGGAATAGGGAGAGATATCAGCTAAACACATGGCTGCAAGGATGGTGCAGGAGGGAGAGTTTCAGGTTTTTGGATAATTGGGGCTCATTCTGGGGAAGGTGAGACTTGTACAAACAGGATGGTCTTCACTTGAACCAGAGGAGTACTAATATCCTGGGTGGGTAATTTGCTGGTGCTGGGTTTAAACTAACTCAGCAGGGAGATGGGAACCGGAGGTTTAGTTGCAGTGCACGGGAGGAAGACAGTAGGAAGTTAAAAATCACACAACACCAGGTTATAGTCCAACAGGTTTAATTGGAAGCAAACTAGCTTTCGAAGCTCTGCTTCTTCATTAGGTGATCAGGTTTGAAGTGTGTCTACTTCAACGCCAGAAGTATCTGAAATAAGGTAGGTGAGCTTGCAGCATGGATAGGTACCTAGGATTTCGATGTTGTGGCCATTTTGGAGACATGGATAGAGTAGGTTGATAGATGTTGCAGGTTCCAGGGTTTAGATCTGTCATTAAAAACAAGCAAGGCAGTAAAAGAGGGGGAAGCATGACATTGTTAGTCAAAGATAGTATAACGATGGCTGAGAGAATTTTTGATGAGGACTCACTTACTGAGGTAGTGTGGGCTGAGGTTAGAAACAGGAGAGGACATGTCACACTGCTCAGAGTTTTTTATGAGCCTCCACAGAGTTCCAGGGAGGTGGAAGAGAGGATTAGCAAAATTATTTGAGTATGAGTGAACAGAACAGGTTGGTCATTATGGGGGACTTTAACTTGCCCAAAATTGACTGGAAGTGTATGTCGTATGTATCAATTTTTGTCCAATGTGTACAGGAGGGTTTCCTGACACAGTATGTCGAAAGGCCGACAAGAGGGGAGGCCACACTGGATGTGGTGCTTGGTAATGATTTAGTTGTAGATGGGCACTTTGGAGAGAGTGACCAGTTACGTTTAGTTTAGTGATGGAAAGGGATAGGTACATGCCACAGGTCAAGAGTTATCGATGGAGCAAGCGCAATTATAATGCAATTAGGCAAGAATTAGGATGCATAGAATGGGGCAGTAAAATGCAGGGGATACAATCGAAATGTGGTGCTGGCTTAAGGAACAGATATTGCGTGTCCTTGATAGGTATGTCCCTGTCAGGCAGGGAGGAAGTGATAAGGTAAGGGAACCGTGGTTTACTACAGAAATTGCATCTCATGTTAAGAAGAAAGAAGCTTATGTGTTGACGAGGCAAGATGGTACAGGTGAGGTGATGGAGAGCTACAGATCAGCCAGGAAGGATTTAAAGAGAGAGTTAAGAAGAGCAAAGACACAAGCAGTCTTTAGCAAATAGAATAAAGGAGAACCTTAAAGCTTTCTATAGGTATATGAGGGAAAAAAAGGATGATTAGATAGGAATAGGGCCTGTCAAAGACAGAAGTGGGAAGTTGAGTGTGGACCCTGTCGAGATTAGAGAGGTGCTAAATGAATATTTATCCTGTTCACTCAGGAAAAGGAGAATATTGTAGAGGAGAAGAATAAAGTACACTTGGAATTGGCCACACTTGGAATATTGTGTACAGTTCTGGTCACCCCAATACAGGAAGGATGTGGAAGCATTGGAAAGGTGAAGAGGAGACTTACCAGGATGTTGTCTAGTCTGGAGAGAAGGTCTAGGCTGGGAGGCTTAGGTCTGTTCTCATTGGAAAGAAGAAGGCTAAGGGGGGATTTGATAGAGACATACAAGATGATCAGCAGATTAAATAGAGTCGACAGTGAAATACTTTTTCCTAGGATGATGATATCAGCTTGTACGAGAGGGCATAGCTACAAATTGAGGCGTGATAGATTTAAGACAGATGTCAGAGGAAAGTTTGTTATGCAGAGAGTGGTAAGGGTGTGGAATGCCCTTCCTGCTAATGTAGTCAACTCAGCCATCTTAGGGAGATTTAAATAATCCTTAGATAAGCACATGGATGATTTGGGGATAGTGTGGGGGGACGAGCTGAGAATAGTTCACAGGTCAACGCAATACTGAGGGCCGAAGGGCCTGTTCTGTGCTGTATTGGTCTACGTTCTTTGTCCTATGTTCTATAACTGCATTTGTTCTTTCTGAATACAAAGAGACGTGCTAAAGTGGATGCACAGCCTCAAAAAAAGGAACCGCTTTTCAACGGATTAATAAAGACAGAGTGATTAAAACATTGGAATGGTGGCTACTCTTCTCCTTGGTAAATTTGCATCTCTTAACAAAGACTGTGATGAAAACAATTGTTTTACTTAACCACAGTATACAGGAAGTTATACAAACGCAGATGGACGTGGAGTTATTCATTATTTTCTGAATGATTCATGTTGGGACCATTGCAAAACCTTTTCGTTCCCATCAAAACATCAATGCTTGCCTGGTCACAGCAACCAATCGATGTGTTACATCAGATGAAGTAATTTCATAAGACAAAGCTACCAGACTCTCTCTCTCTCTCTGGAGAGCCTGTTATCATGCATAAATACCACTATTTCTCAGTCAATTGCAGAATGCTTTTTGAGATTCTAATAGAGATGCACGTCATGCCAACAGGTTTAGTGTATGCCATTTAATATTCTACCTGTATGAATTATTGGTCCAAACAAACATTTGTGGTTACATTCAGTGCTTTTCCAACTTACAGTTATCCTATGTCCTGTTTAATTTGAAATTGTTTTTCCTTCATAGGTGAGGTATACACTTCGTTGTTGTATGTTTTCCACATGAACTGTGTTTCTTTACTTTCAAGACTAGAGTGGTGCTGAAAAAGCACAGCAGGTCAGGCAGCATCCAAGGAGCAGGAAAATCGACGTTTCGGCAGGAGCCCTTCATCGATTTTCCTGCCCCTCGGATGCTGCCTGACCTGCTGTGCTTTTCTAGCACCACTCTAGTCTTGACTCTGATTCCCAGCATCTGCATTCCTCACTTTCGTCCTGTATTTCTTGACCTGTCTTTTCAATGGCATTATTTATTGATGGGATTTCACTGTGTTGATAGAATATCTTCTTCTCTTTGTATTTGCTTTCCTTTTTATTCCACCTGAAAAATTAGCCACATTTAGTGCTAATTATATTCAACTCATTGGTAATAAATCATTTTTTAATATATTTTCTTATTGGAGTAATTTATTTTTGTTCAGTGATATTCAAATAACAACTTTAACTTCATTTCAATTTTTCAAAACTCGCCATTTCAATTTTTATAGGGCAAATTCAGTTGCATTGTCTTCTTAGCACGGATAACGTAAGTACGTGTTGTAAGACTCTTGTTATAATGTAAATCTGAATCCGTTGAGTTATAATAATTGTGATTTTTTTGTTTCAAATTCATAGAATTGCTCTGATAAATTACATTCAGTTGTTGTGCTGTACATGTGGTCCTTATGTGGTATTGACTCATCTTCAGTATTATCAGAGTGCAAATGGAGGATATTATATGATTTCCTCCGTTATCGCCTCAGAGCAAACGAGGGATAAGAATAGTGTCATGGACCAGAGCAAGTTTTACTTTAATTTATCAAGGAGAGAGCCTAGACCATAACTTTTATATTATTAGAAGGCAACTGTAATGTGCTGTGTTTTAGGTGTCATTCAATTATTCAGCTTTAACAAGGCACACGGTATTCTTACACCCAGATAAAACCTAAGCAAAAGTTAGAGGTATTGTAGTAACTTTAAATCTACTGGACTATTTAACAGAATAATGGATTATTAACTATGAACAGCAACAGTTTCAATGTACTGTTATAACAGACAAAGGCAAATTCAGAAAAATGAATTATTTCCCAAGCAGTGCTTTTCTCATCCAGGAGAAAAGAAAACAAAGAGAACAGTCTGGTAGAGAAGAAGAGAGAGAGAGAGAGAGACCTCCAGTATTTCGTTGCAGCAGAGAAGCCAACTGCAAACCCCAAGAAATTGCAAGCTTATCAGACACAGAAAAAGCGGTACTAGTAAAAGGACTAAATTTCAATTATCAAGATGCTGACAAGAAGGATTTCCTAGCGGCATTAGAAACCACATTGAAGAAACTCACGGAAGAAACACAACAAACGATCAGACAGACAGTTGCACCTACTCTGAGCCGAAAGAGGAAAGGCAACAAACTGAACACACAAGAAAAGAAAGCCCTAGAAAACCTCAAAAAAGACAAAAACATCGTCATATTACCTGGAGACAAGGGTCGGCTCACAGTCACCCTGAACAGAAGGGACTACATAGAGAAAGCCAATGCACTACTCACAGATACTAACACCTACCAACAGGTGGTGCTAGACCCGACCCCACAACTAGGAAACAAAATTACATATCTCCTAAGAAAATTACACAGTTCCGGACAATTAATCAAGATGGAATTTCAGAAAATGCAACCAGACTGGACCAACCCCCCACGATTCTACGGACTTCCAAAAATCCATAAACCAGGAGCTTCCCCCTCAGACCCATAGTCTCACTACCCTGAACACCAACTTACAGACTGGCCAAAGAACTACACGCAAGACTGAAATACCTGGTAGAAGATTCACTGCATGCCATCCACTCCACCCAGGAATTCGTAAAAATCATCAAAAACACCAAAATGGAGGAAGATGAAACAATGATCTCATTCAACACAACAGCACTGTTCACCTCCATCAACATCAACCTGGCAATTGAAACACTTACTGCACTTTTAGAAGAGACCATCACACACACCCCAACCACCATCAATCACATTACCAACGAAAACATCATGAAGCTAGTGGACCTGTGCCTCACCACCCACTTCACCTTCAACAACATAATCTATAACAAACCAACGGCACACCCATGGAATCTCCATCATCAGGATTCATAGCAGAAGCGGTAATGCAAAGACTAGAACAAACAGCCCTACCAACCGTCAAACCAAAAATCTGAGTCCGCTACCTTTGTCATCACAAAACGAAACAAGATAGAAGAGACATTTAACAATATCAACACCACCCTCACAGGCATAAAGTTCACCAAGGAGGAAGAAACTGACAACAAATTCGCATTCCTGGACATCACAGTCGAAAGAAAGGACAACAGAGAATTACAAACCTGCGTATACAGAAAACCGACAAACACTGACCAAATACTTAACTACATCAGCAACCATCCCAACACACACAAACGAAGCTGTATCAGAACACTATTCCAACGAGCCACCACACACTGCAGCACAGACGAACTTCGGAAAACAGAGGAGAACCACCTATACAACGTATTCAAGAAGAACGGATACTCAAAAAATACAGTCCGCAAATTCCTCAGGAACAAACCACGTCAAGCAAACCAAATACAGCCAGAAACCCTAACCACCTTACCATACATCAAAGACGTCTCAGAAATGACAGCCAGACTACTAAGACCCCTTGGAATCCTAGTAGCACACAAATCCACCAACACTCTCAAACAAAAACTAACAAACTTAAAAGACCCAGTACAACCCATGGACAAAACCAACGTCATCTACAAAATTCCATGCAAGGACTGCCACAAACACTACGTAGGACAAACAGGAAGAAAGTTAGCCACCAGAGTACACGAACACCAGCTAGCCACAAAAAGACACGACCATCTCTCCCTCGTAGCCCTACACACGGATGAAAAAAAAAACACAATTTCGACTGGGACAACACATCTATCCTGGAACAGGCTAAGCAAAGACATACCAGAGAATTCCTAGAGGTCTGGCTCTCCAACCACAATGCCATAAACAAACACATAGATCTAGATATCATCTATCAACCCCTCAGAAAACGAACAGGTAATGACATCACCACAAACCCCAGCAACCCCATCCAGGACAAACATATAAATAGAAAGCAGGAGACAACAGCTTCGCTTCACTTGGAGGTCGCCACTGATGTTACCTAGCCAGGTAATGAAACATCTGGATATCAAACCTACAGCTTAGCAAGCAAACCTACACCCTAAATTGCAAGCTAGATTAATGCACTGGCTCTATAGTTGCTGACTCCACCTGTTCATGCTGTTTCCATTGTTCTAACTTATAAAAACGGCCTCACAAGATGCTTACTTTATTCATTTGTAAGAGACAACATGGTTCCACTAGCTCAAACTCACTCTTCAAAAAAACAGCGATGACGTACACCTTGGAAAACCACTATAGACTCTTGGCCCTTCAAGCTTTCTCCACATTCATTAAAAGTACAAGTCATCTGATTTTAATCTCAACACCATATTCTGCATAATCCCAAAAACCTTTACCCACCACCCACAGTCCCCTCGCCCATTCCCGGGGATCAGGAGACAATGGATATCTGTCTTCAAAATACTTCAAAATTCTGCACACAACATATCTTGAGAAAGGAAATTCCAAAGATTCACAACCCTCTGAGAGAAAAAGTAAATGCATTTTGCTTTCATTGGGTTACCTCTTTCTCTTGGACGAGAAAGTTTGCTATGGTTGAAATGTGGTGTCCATGAATGTCTATTGCTCTACTTACTTTTCCATTGATGTAACAATATCAACAAGTGATTTGTTGAGTGAGTATTGTATAGAGAGCATGGTAGGCTTCTGTTCTGCAGTGGCTGAATTATGTTATTAAAGTTAATTAGTGAATAAGATAAAAGCAGATATTTAACCAATGATTTAATCAAGTTATGGGTGCATAGAGAGGTACAGCATGGAACAGGCCTTTCAGTCCATTCCATCTATACTGATCAGATATCCAATGAAAATCTCATCCCATATTTAGCCCACATCTCTCCAAAACCACTTGCTTATTGACCTCAAAATAGCCTAGCATATTAGCATGAAAATGTGTTGCTGGAAAAGCGCAGCAGGTCAGGCAGTATCCAAGGAGCAGGAGATTCGACGTTTCAGGCATAAGCCCTTTTCCAGCAACACATTTTCAGCTCTGATCTCCAGCATCTGCAGACCTCACTTTCTCCTAGCATAATAGCATGCCCCACATTCATGCCACTGCCCTCCATATCCTTTTCTTTGGTGGTTACCAGCACAAAGTACTAATTTGGAATTTCGCTCATATCCCCTTCTCCAAGCACTTATTCCCTCCACTATCTTTGAACAGTCCTACTCTGTCTATCGTTATCCTCTTGCTTTTATGGCATGTATAAAATCCTTTGACTTTCTTTTTAACCCCACCTGCCAAGGACATTTCATGGGCTTTCCTTGCTTTCTTAATTTCCTGCTTGAATTTTTTACTACTGTTCCTTTTTCCTCATAGGTCTGTCCATTTTTAGCTTTGTAAACTTACACAGAGTCATAGAGTCATGTACAGTATTGAAACAGCCTCTTTGGTCCAATTTGTATATGTCTTAATAAATCTAGTCCCATTTGCCATCATTTGGCCTATATTGCTCTAAACCCTTCCTATTCATATACTCATCAAATGCCTTTTAGATGTTATAATTGTACCAGCCTCTCCCAACTTCACTTGTTGCCCCTTTGATCACATTTAAATCTTTCCCCTCTCAACATAAATCTATGCCCACTAATTTTGGACTCCCTCACCCCTTGGTAAAGACCTTGTCTATTTAATTATCCTTGCCCCTTAAGATTTCATAAACCTCTGATGCTCCAGGGAAAATAGACCCAGCCTATTCATCCTTTCCCTTTCACTCAAACCCCCAACATTGGAAATATTTTCTGGACCCTTTCAAGTTTCACAACATCTTTCCTAAAACAGGGAGACCAGAATTGTATGCAGTATTCAAAAATGATTTAACCAATGTCTTGTACAGTCATATGACCTCTCAACTCCTCTACACCATGCATTGTCTTTCAAGAGATGAACAGAACCAGATGGACTTGGATAGCACAGATTTTCTGTTCTCAGTATATAGTTGCTGCTGATCATTAATCTCATTCCAGATTCGTTGCTGCAGATCACTCTGAATTAATGACAACTGACAGAAGGCAAAATCTTCAGATCACTTCCCTAAAATTACTGAGGGCAGTCAAGAGTTAAAGTGATTCGTGAAAGCACCTCATTACCATGTTCTCAGGAACAACTATGGATGGAAACTAAACACTGGTCTATCAAGTCATACCTAAATCGTATGTATGAAAAACCAAAATAAATTGTTTTGATATTGCTTCAGGAATGTCTAGACAATTCCAAACTTCATTGTTTTAGTGAAGTCATATCTTTTAGTCACATCTTTTCTGTATTTTAAGTCCCATATAGGATTAAAGTTTATCTGGAAGACTATCATGGAGGAAGTGTTGTTTTATCAAATGACCTTCCTATGATCAAAAATGCATAATTTACAAGTCCGTTTTTCAGTTGGATCCAGAATATGCAAGACTAAAGATGAAAAGCACATATCTTCCACTTCATCATTTCCACTGCATAGTTGGTGATTTTGTAGACATTCTATTTTGATAATCTTAAAATATAATTTTTGTTGCTTTGTTACTTTACCTATGCCTATTCGTTTGCTGTAATAATCTTTTCACTGAATATTTGACAGATTCATGGAACGTTCAAGAAGCTTTCTATTTGTTCATGTCTTGGATGTATCTTATTTTATTGATTAAATTACTTCAAATTTAGAGTTTTCATTTTTAATTCAGTTGAAAAATTGAAATCCAGAAATTTATTTCTCAAATGAAGTTGCTTCTCAAATTAAAAATAAAAACTGCAGGAGATCATATAAAATGGAGAGTTCATTTTGAAACTCAAATGAAACTTATTCACATTTATTTCTCCTTCTTGCAGTTAACTTGGCAGCGATTGTCATTCTCTTTCAATGAAGGTGCAGTCTCTCTAAATGCATTACATACTACCTCATGACAATGGTGGTGGCAGATCTCTTGGTTATGGTTACTGTGTAATATTAAACTGAATTGCAGGGCATGTATTTCCTATCCAGCTTCTTGTCTCTCATACCATTATGCAGTTTTCCTGCTGCTTTGAACATTGCAGCAATAGACAGCTCTACGTGGTTAACAGTCACTTTCACCTTTGATCAATTTGTGGCCATTTGTTGTCACCAGCTCAAGATAGAATATTGCACCAAGAAGGAAGCAGCGTGGGTGATAGCCATTGTGCCTATTCTGAGCTATGTAAAAAATATCTTCATATATTTACAATTGGACCCGAGGTCCATTTTCAAAACACTCTGGTTCTGCATCATAAAAGATGCATATTATACTTTGCCTGAATGGGCTGCATATAACTGAATTCGATCTATTTTAATCCCTTGTCTCCCAATCATTCTAATTCTCCTGCTCAATGCTCTGACTGCCAGATACATTCTAGCAGCTAATAGGGCCCGCAAGAGATTCCAGAGTCAGAGCAATGGTGAGAATCAAAGTGATCCGGAGATTAAGAAGTGAGAAAAATCCATAGTTTTGCTCTTTGGCGTTTCCGGTAGTTTCATTTTGTTATGTTACCATTATTTTGTAAATATCCTCTATTTTCGAATTGGAAATCTCACTAATTCCTCGAGGTCTGTTCTCCAACAAAGTGGATATATGCTGCAGTTATTAAGCTCTAGCACCAATCCATTTATTTATGCTGTAACCCAGAGTAAAATCAGACATGAGGCAAAGAATAGTGTGAAATATCCTGTGGCCCGATGTGTTAAATGTCTTATGTTTTATAAACATGGTAATCCATTTTTAACTGTTCATAATATGGCAGCAGCTCTCTTCATTACAGCTCACAACAGCCCAACTGTCAAAGTGAATTCGCTTATGAATTCTTATCCAATGTACAAACATATTTTTTGACCATAAAAATCATACTGGCCTGTCCAATTAGCCAACTAGCAATTGTGCCTTGTAATTGCCATGTTAAACATGCATCACTGACTCTTTTTAGTTATTAATCTTTAAAAGATTGGGAACATTGTCTCCAAGATCAACATCTTCATTTTATCGATTTGTAGGTATCCAGGTCAACTGAGCAGTCTTTGAGATTAATGCCATGTTTCTGTAATTGACTTTAAATTCTGAGTCAATACTATGTCTCAGCACTGACAGATAGTTTCAAGTTCTGCTTGACTTTGTGACAATGCATTTCTTCAACTTCACATAAAGAATGAATGGTCATGAAATTTTCTCTGAAAGATGCTCTCTAATCCCAATGGTAATTCTCATAATAACAGTCTCGTTTACCTAGATTGTAAACACTGGGGACTGAATCACCTTCAAGTTTTTTGTTGCTGACTGAGTAAAGAAGATAAGAAAGAAGGTGTTTGACTAGGTGTGCGGCGCCTTGCTTTCATTGACAATGTTTTTCATTTTCCTGGTCTTCCATAATTTAAAGACTAAAGGTTTCACATTGATTTGACCGTCTGTCTGTCATTTCCTCTGTTTCAGTTCTAATATCTCTTGAATTTGTCTTTCAGAGTACATGTTAATGTTGATGAGTCTATGAAAGCATGACATCACTGAGTTCACCTGCATATCCATTCATGATTGTTGTTGACTGAATAAGATGCTAAAAGGGTGTTGTGCCTTTGAATGACAACATGTTCCATTTAACAACGAACGTTGTTCTATTTTGAATTAATTGTTCAAAATGATCACATAAATTTGAGAAAATTTGTGTAGTTTATGTTTTTTTAAATTCAACCTTAACTGGACATACTTTCTCACAGATATATTATGTTTGTTGCTCACAATGTTTCAGAATACATTCAGCTTGTCATTTTCTTCTTGTAAATTGAGGGAGTGTCTTCTCAGTCAAGTTGTTTAATAAAAGTGAGCCACTTATGGTGTCTGAAAGAATTGTCACAATTGCCCTTTACCAATTTTGAAAATACATTCTTCAACCCATATGGTCTGCCAAATCAGTCCTAATTTTGCAGCTGGAGACACATCAGCAATTGTTGCCTGGTTTTCTTTTAAGTTGCAGGTATCAAGTTGACAAGTTAAGTGTGTGATTACAGTTGCACAGTTTAGTATTCAGCAAGATCAATACGGTTAAATGCCATTTTGTGTTTCTGTAGTATAGTTGTTCACACATTCGTCTCACAACCAGATTGTGCCTAATTAGAAACTAGGTCACAACATCCAGGGTGTTGATGTCACTGTAAATTACCTATGTTGCAGTGGAGAACTGGAGCAGCATCAAGGATCCAGCAGGCCTATTCCATTTCTGCTGCTCTCATTGTCAGTCGTGGTCCAATCCATTGTTAAAGGTACTCCTGATGGATCTACAATGCTGGACTCAGGTTTTCTCTCTGCAAAAAGTTTGGGTTCAAACCCTGGATGATCATGATCGGACATTCTCATTCAGGTGCTTCTGGGTCTTCATTGGGGCAAACAGTTAAGTTTCATTGACACACCAGTGTTACACAGGTAGAAGAGTATACAAGATCCACAGTCTTCTAAGAAATGTTGTGTGGTTAAAGAGACACAAGAATCTCTGTGAAGGCCCAGTCATCTTGTTTTATGCCTCAGTATCCTGGTATGCAGGTGGAGGCGATGGCCTGCATAATCTAGAAACTTAGTTAATGTTCTGGGGAACTTGGATTCAAATGGAATTTGATTTTTTTTAAATCTACAATTAAGAATCCACTGATTATCATGAAATAATTGCTGATTAACTGAATGAGAAGCTATTTTGTTCACTAATGACCTTCAAAAAGGAAATTTGCCTTCCTCATCTGGTATGGTCGCCATAAGAAAGCAAAGCCACAGCAATTTGTTGATTCTCAATTGTCCTGTGAAATAGCCTATCATGCTCTTCAGTCTTACCAATCACTACAAAGCCTCAAAGAAATCAAAATAGACGGAACCCCTGGCATCGAACTAGGCACAACAAAATACAATAGCTGAAACAGCCTTGTCAATCCCACTAAGACCTCTTTAATAATATATGGGGGCTAGCACCAAAACTGAACAGCTGTGTCACAGACCAGTCACACAACAACCTGACATAGTAATCCTCATGGACAATGTCCAAGACACAACTATCACCATCCAGCAGTGGTGTACAATTGGGAAGAGTTGCACTGGGAGCTCTAAACATGGACTCGGGGCCTCATGAAGTCTCATGTCTTCAGGTTAAACATAGGCAAGGAAACTTTCTGCTAATTACCATGCACTGTCCTTCATCAGGGGATGAATGAGTATTTCTCCATGTTGAACAATAATGAGCAAAAGCACATGACTGCAAGATCACAAAATGTCTTCTGGTGGGGGACTTTAATGTTTCCCACCAAGCAGGGTTACTCATCAAGGACATTGCCAGTAGACTGAGTCTGTGCCATGTGCTGAGGAAACCAACAAGAGAGAAAATATACTTGACCACATCCTTATCAATCTGCCAACTGCAGATACATCTATCTAAGGCAGCACACAGTGCTTGTGGTGATAAGGTTTAGCTTTCACATTGAGAAAAACCTGCATCATGTTTTGTTACATATCACCATGCTAAATTTGACAGACTTTGAACAGATCAAGCAACACAAGACATGAGGCTCTGTGGACCATCAAAAGCTACAGAATTGTCCTCCACCAGAATCGAACCTTCTATCTGGCATATAGGCCACTCAACCATTACCATCAAGCCAGGGGATCAATCCTGGTTCAGTGGACAGTCCAATGGGGTAAAGGCACCAAATTTGCATGCCAAACAGCGTAAGAAACATGTCATAGACATAAAGCTAAGTGATCTCAAAACAAATGGATTAGATCTGAGCTCTGCAGTCCTGCAACATTCACTCCTGAATGGTGTTGGATAATTAAACAGCTCACTGGAGGACGATCCCCCACAAATCTCCCGGTCGTCAATGATAGAAGAGCCCAGCACATGAGTGTTAAAGATAAGGCTGAAGCTTTCACAACACTCTTCAGTTAGAGGTGGCCTGAGTTTTATAGATAACAGTCTTCAGCCAATTTAATTCATTCCATGTGAGATCATGAAACAGGCAGAGACACTGGCGCAGAAGCTGGGGAAGATACTGAATGAGTTATATAGCTGGATGGAAATAAAAATAAGAAGTCCCTCCTTTCCCAGAAACCACTGTTCTCTGACTCCAAATATAAAAGCTCAAATCAGTGACTCACTGCTCTCGGTTGGCCCTTGGTCCCAGCTCCCGCCCTATGAGCTGTTGCTGATGCTGAAAACCAGAAATGAATGTCCAATAATCCAACGGCCAATTAAATGGTGGAGCAGGCTTGAAAGACCGAATAGCCAATTTATTTTCTGATTTTTATTAAGTGAGTAATAGAAATATCGGAATCTTATGCTGGAACTGTATAAATACAACTTGAATACTATCAGCAGCTGGTCATCTCATTACATTTACATGTAATTGCATAAGAGGTGGTTAGAAAGGCATTTTTAATAATGTTATAGAACATAGATGAACATAGAACATTACAGCAAACAAACAGGTTTTTCAGCCCACAAAGTTAAGCTGAATATCACACCAAGTTAAACTTGTCACTTCTTCCTGCCAAAGCCCTTTATCCCTGCATTCTTTGCTTATTTGCTCATCTAAATTCTCCTTAAATGCCCCTATCGTATCTGCTTCCACCACTACCCCTGGCAGGGTGTTCCAGCCACCTACCATTCTCTGTGTAAAAACATTTTGCCCCTCACATCTAGTTTGAAATTTCCCCTTCTTACCTTAAATACAAGCCCTCCACTAATAGACATTTCAACTCTTTCAAAAAAAACATTCTGACTATCAACCCCTATCTAAGTCTCTCATAATTTTATTGACTTCTATCAGATCTCCCTTCAGCCTCCACCAATTGAGAGACAACAACCCTAGACTTGTCCAGCCTCTCTGAAAGCCCATGCCCTCTAATCCATGCAGCATCCTGGTAAACCTATTTTTGCACCAACTCCAGAGCCTCCATGTTCTTCCTGGAATGTGATGACCAGTATGGAGTGCAATACTTAAGTGCGGTCTAACCAAACATTTTTTAAAACTGCAACATCATTTCATAATTTTTGTAGTCAATGCCTTGAAAAATAAACGCAAGCATGCCATAGCCTTCTTTAACACCTTATCTATTTATGTGGCCACTTTCAGGAAGCTATGAACTACGAACCCAACATCCCTCTGCACATCAATGCTGTTCAGGGTCCCTACCATTAACTGTATGCTTAGATTTGATCTCCCAAAGTGTAACACCTCACGCTTGCTTAGATTAAACTCCACTTTCCATTACTCCACCCATATCTGCAATTAATCGATAACCCACTTTATCCTTTGACAACCCTCTTAAATATCCATACCTCTGCCGACTTTTGTGTCATCTGCAAACTTACTAACCCACTGATCCCTGTTCTCATCCAAATTACTTATATAAATCACAAACAATAGAGGTCCCAGTACAGTCCCTGAGGAACACCATCACACACATACCCCAGCGAGAAAAAAGCTAACTTCCACATCTACCTTCTGCCTTCTATAGGCAAGCCAACTGTGAACTCAAATGGCCAAGTCACCATCGATCCCATATGGGATTTTGTCAAAGCTTTACTAAAATCTATGTAAACAGCATTTATTGTTCTCCCCTCATTGATCATTCAATCAATCAAGTTCATAAGACAAGACCTGCCCTGCACAAAACCATGCCGACTGTGCTTAATTAGGCCATACCTTTCCAAACATGCGTAAGTCCTATCTCTAAGAATCCTCTCCAATAGCTTCCCAACCACCAATGTGAGTCGCACCAGTCTATAATTTCATAGATTACCCTTATTTTCCTTCTTGAACAGAGGAACAACATTAGCAACTCACTAATCCTCTGGGAGCTCTCCATTGGTTTGTGAGGATGCAAATATCTCGGTGAAGGCCCCATCCATATAATCTGTTGCCTTTCCAAATAATGTGGAGTAGATCTCATCCAGCTCTGAGGAGTTATCTACCTTAGTGATCTTAAACAGACATAAAGCCACTTCATTTTGACCTTGTCATGCATATTAGCATGTCCCCGCATTAATATCATGATCTTCCTGGTCCTTCTCTTTGGTGCTTCTCCTCAAGCACAAAGTCAGTCCTTTATTGAGTGATTATACTCTGTCTGTAACTATCATCTTGATTTTATTAAAGGTCTAAAATATCGTAAGTTTCTCTTTAGCACGACCAGCCAATGATATTCCATGGGCCTTTCTTTCTCTCCTAATTTCCTGCTTGAGTTCTTTAGTATTAGCTTTACATTCCTCTCAGGCACTGTCCAATTTTAGCTTTCTAAACCTTACAGATAGAGTCATACAAATATACAACACGGAAACAGATCCTTCGATACAACTCGTCCATGCCTACCAGATATCCTAAATAAATCTAGCCCCATTTGCCAGCATTTGACCCATATCCCTCTAAACCCTTCCTATTCATACACTTATTCGGATGTCTTCCAAATGTTGTGAATGCACCAGCCTCCATCATTTCCACTGGCAGTTCATTTCATACACATGCCTCTTTCCATTTGAAAAGGTGCCCCTTAAATGAATTTTAAATTTTCCCATCGCACCTTAAATCTATGCTCTATAATTTTAGACTCCCCTACTCCGGCAAAAATACCTTGTCTATTTACCTTATCCATGGCCCTATTTTATAAATCACTACAAGGTCACTCCTTAGCCATTGACTCTCCAGGCTAAAATAGTCTCAGTTTCTCCTTATAGCTCAAATCCTCCAACCCTGGCAACATTTATGTAAGTTTTTTTTCAAACAGAATTGCTGGGGATGGCACAGTGCCTCAATGGTTAACACTGCTACCTCACAGCACCAGGGACCCCGGTTTGATTCCAGCTTTGGGTGACTGTCTGTGTGGAGTTTGCACATTCTCCTCATGTCTGTGTGGATTTCCTCTGGATGGTCCGATTTATTCCCACATTCCAAAGATTAGGTGGGTTGGTCATGCTAAATTGCCCTTAGTGATCATGTTAGGTTCATTAGAGAAGAGTAATGGGGAAGGCAATTCGGTGGGATATTCCTTGGAGGGTCGGTGTGGACTTGTGAGCTGAAGGGTCTGCTTCCACACAGTAGGGATTTGATGATTCTACATGATCAAAAAGTCATACAGCATGGAAACAAACCCTTGAGGGCTGCATAATGGCTCAGTGGTTAGCACTGCTGCCTCACAGCGCCAGGGACCTGGATTTGATTCCTGCCTCGGGCGACTGTCTGTGTGGAGTTTACACATTCTCCTCGTGTCTACATGAGTTTCCTCCGGGTGCTCCACTTTCCTCCCACGCTCCAAAGATTGCAGGTCAGGTGAATTGGCCACGCTAAATTGCCCATAGTGTTGGGTACATTAGTCAGGGTAAATAGAGGAATGGGTGTAGGTGGGTTACTGCTCAGAGGGTCGGTGTGGACTTGTTGGGTTGAGGGGCCTGTTTCCCTATTGCAAAGGATTTATTAATCTATTCCAACAGTGGCTTAATCAATTCCATGTACAGCCATAATATGACGTCCTAACTCCTATACTCAATGGACTGTCCAATAAAATCAAGCATACTAAACACCTTTTTCACTTAATCTACTTGTGACTCAACTTTCAAGAAATTCTGAACCTGTATTCAAAGTTTCTTTATTCAGCAATACTCCCCAGGACTTTATCAATAATTGCATAAATCCTGCCCTGATTTGCCTTTCCAAAATGCAGTACCTCACATTTATCTAATTTAAACTCCATCTGACACTCGTCAGTCCATTAGCCCATCTGATCAAGGCACTCTGGGGTAACCTTCTTTGCTGTCCATTACACTTCCAGGTTTGGTGTCATCTGCAAATTTACTAACCATGCCTCTTATATTCACATCATTAAAATAAATGATGAATAGCAGTGGACCCAGCACTGATGCTTGTGGCATTCAAGGCTTCCAGCCTGAAAATCAGGCCTCCAACACCACCCTCTGTCTTCTACCTTCAAGCCAGTTGTGTATCCAAATGGCTCGTTCTCTCTCCATTCTGTGTGGCCTAACCTTGCTAACCAGTCTACCAGGAGGAACACTGTTGAATGCCTTACTGAAGTTAGTATGTTTATTTGATTATCTTTTTGACTAAATTTTCAATCTCTGTCATCACCCAAGGGTCCCATACCTTACCATCCTTGTCCTTCCTCCTTACTCAAACATAATGATTCTAAACTCTGATCAGTAGGCAGTTAATCAACTCCCATATGTCAAATGTGGACTTCCTGATAACAAGTACTCCCAATTAACTCCCTATCTAACACTGACATAATTTGCCCTCCTTTATTTAGCACCTTCCTGCAAGGTCTTGACATATCTTTATTCATAGCCATCTTAAAACTTCAGGAGTTGTGATCACTATTTCCACAGTGCTGTTCCATTGTAAGTTCAGCCAACTGACCAGGTTTATGTACCAATACAAGATCCGTGTGGATCTATACATGTGCTGTTTCATAGCTAAGAAATTCAATTCGGACGAAAGGTTAGGTGTGTTGGCTTATACTCCTTGGAACAAGGCCGACTAAGTGTGTACTAATTGAAATGTACAAGAGTGTGACCTGGCTTGCCATCATAGATGGGAAAGGCCTAGCTCCCACAGCTCTATGATCAGTGATTAGGGACCACAGGTTTTGTAAGAGCATGAAATGTAGAGATGACCAATTTTGCTTCTGGAAAGGGTTAAAGGGGGAAAACTTCTTAACTTGTTCTCTACATAAACATCAAATACAACAAACTACAAGTCTCCTGACCAAATGCTGCAAAGGGGCATCTGATTCCAGCCACCAGACAAAACATCTTGTCAACACCTTCGTTTTGAAATTCACAGGATGACCCTGGTGGAGTTCAGCCCGTATCTGACAGTAACCTTTGCTTGGGATAAACACACTTGCTCCCCATATTACTATGCCATCCTCAATGGACATCAAGTCTTGCCAAGTCCAGAAAGAATTTAACTCTGGTTGTGATGCCCCTTTCATTTCCAACATCACCAGCTGTTTGTGATTCACCAAGAAGGGATCGTTTTGACATTGTCAGAGATGATGGGAAGCACGTCCACAATGTTTAAAACCAGAACAGACTCTTTCACTGGTGGCACCCACCATGGTGTATCCACTATTGGGCTTCACGCAACGGCATTTAATACATGATTGCCCATACAGTTTTCTGAGCTTTTATGCACTCGGCATGACAACCCACTGAATTTGACCTGAAGCTTGAGGTGTGATGGCCCTGCCATCATCAGGTATGGTAAAAACAATGACTGCAGATGCTGGAAACCAGATTCTGGATCAGTAGTGCTGGAAGAGCACAACAGTTCAGGCAGCATCCAACGAGCAGCGAAAACCCTAGCAGGGGTTTGTGGTCCATTTATGTTTCAAATTGATGTCCTAAAAAGTATTGGTGGAACTTTCTCACACAAAAGATTACCACCAAACCTTCCTTCTCTACCTGGATGTGTCTTCATTTCTCATTAGCCAAAGTTTGCGAAGCAATATATCATCTCTACCGAGCCATCAGTGAGCCAATAGTCACCTCAAACTGTTTTGGGAGGAATCACATGTCAGCACCACATCTCACTGGTGTATTATTCAGGTGTCAGATCTCGTGGTGGATGAGCACTTTGGCGAGTGATTACAACTGCCTCACATTTAGCCTTGGTGATGAAAGGAGTAGTTAGCGAGGGAAGATATTTGATTGGGAACATGAGTTGGGAAGTACAGACTGAGAGCAATTGTTCCACAGAAAGGGAACAGCACACATGGGTAGACCATTTGTTGTGAGTGATGCATGAATTTGGTCTCTCTCTCTCTCCTGTCACTCCAGACCTACATTCTCACTGCTCCTCTGACTTCCTGTTTCCCCGTAGGACATATCACCCCAGAACTTCCCAACCCCCCATCTCCCTACCCCCTCAATATCTACATCAGACTCACTCTCTCTGCAAATATCTCTTCCCCTGATTATGCAACTCCCTCTTCAAATTTGTGCCTCCTGCATTGTGCACTGCCAGCCATTCCCCAAACAAATTTTCAGACTTGAACATGCACCCCTCCTTCCCAAAAATTTGCATCTCCCAACTCATGCTCATTCTTTTCAGAATCATTTTAATGGATTGTAAAATATTGATTTAAATCTTTGAACAGAAACAATATCTTGTAAGGTTCTTTCCACAGATATTCCATTGTATCTCCTAAATAAGGGTAGGCTTCTAGGACCATGCCTATTAGGGTTCTCCTACAATGTATTACATTTAACCGTGGAAATTGGAACTGAAAGACAAATGTAAACCAGTGATATATTTTACTTTTTGGTCAGTGATAGTAATTTTTGTACTATGGTAATTTCCCAATGCCTGCCTGCCCAATTACTACAGTTGTTCCAACCCTGTCTGTTTCATTGTCTACTCAATAATTTATCGAACTGAAGGACATGTTTTCTCCTGAACTATTCATTTGGTATGTTTTCAAGATCTTCTCGAGCTTTTCACTTGTTTTCAATCATTTCAGCTGTACAAATAGAAGCAGCGATTGTTAAGTGTGTAATTCTCATCCAATGCACAATCTCTTGCAAACTGCTTTCCTGTCACTAGTGTGAATTTGGGTTTCTTCCTCTGCTTTTGTAGGTGATCTTTGTGCCGAAGCTCTATCCCTTCAATATAAAGCGATAATCCAAAATATTCATGTGGCATTCAATTCAGTGAACCATTTGATCATAAAGAACTTGACTTTGCTGAAAGTTAATGTTTTCCGTACACATGCATCAGAAAATTAACACAATAATTACCAACACAATAGGAAAATAATATGCCTCCATTCTGAAAGGACAGTGCTTTTTTTTTCTTTTTTTTTTCAAATCTTTATTCAATTTCCACCACCAGGAAAATAGGAAAACATCCGAGTGGCCAGTGACAAGCACTGCCCTTCACATCGAAGGGCAATGCTGTGCGATCAAAACAGTGAAGGGGAGGGCAGGGACTAAATCAAAAGAGAGTTGGAGGGGAAAGGACAGTGCTAATGGGTGGTAAGAGGTCTCTGATAGGTGGATTTCCCATGGCAATGATTCTTGTCTCTTGCCAACCAATCAGCAATCTCTCCCAGTGCAACTGAATTGTTTCTTTTACTTCATATTGATATTTCTTGCCAATTGTCCTGATGTACACAAGATGAAACTCTTGGACAATATACTTTAGTTTTCCACAATACACAATGACGAATAATAATTATACAGAAATAAATATTAAACAATCAAATACATGAAGGAAATTTAACCTTATATACAGTCTTCTATATACCCTCTGCTCTAATATGGAGGTGGCATCAACCACTGCTATATAATGTTGGGGAAACCTACCACCCCACCAACCTCCATATACATCGCATCATCCGTCGTCATTTCCGCCACCTCCAAACGGACCCCACCACCAGGGATATATTTCCCTCCCCTCCCCTACTGGCGTTCCAAAAAGACCACTCCCTCCGTGACTCCCTCGTCAGGTCCACATCCCCCCACCAACCCAACCTCCACTCTCCCTGCAACCGCAAGAAATGCAAAACCTGCGCCCACACCTCTCCCCTTACTTCCCTCCAAGGCCCCAAGGGATCCTTCCATATCCGCCACAAATTCACCTGCACTTCCACACACATCATTTACTGATCCGCTGCACCTGATGTGGCTTCCTCTATATTGGGGAGACAGGCCGCCTACTTGTGGAACGTTTCAGAGAACACCTCTGGGACACCCGGACCAACCAACCCAACCACCTCATGGCTCAACACTTCAACTCCCCCTCCCACTCCATCAAGGACATGCAGATCCTTGGACTCCTCCATCGCCAGACCATAGCAACACGACGGCTGGAGGAAGAGCGCCTCATCTTCTGCCTAGGAACCCTCCAACCACAAGGGATGAACTCAGATTTCTCCAGTTTCCTCATTCCCCTCCCCCCCACCCTGTCTCAGTCCCAACCCTCGAAGTCAGCACCGCCTTCCTAACCTGCAATCTTCTTCCTGACCTCTCCGTGCCCACCCCCACTCCTATCCCCTCACCTTAACCTCCTTCCACCTATCGCATTTCCAACGCCCCTCCCCCAAGTCCCACCTCCCTACCTTTTATCTTAGCCTGCTTGGCACACTTTCCTCATTCCTGAAGAAGGGTTCATGCCCGAAAAGTCGATTCTCCTGCTTCTTGAATGCTGTCTGACCTGCTGCGCTTTTCCAGCAATACAATGTCAGCTCTGATCTCCAGCATCTGCAGTCCTCACTTTCTCCAACTAGATGTGTAAATGGAGTCCGTAGATAGAAGGTTCTATGATGGTCCTGGGTGTGCACATAACCTTCCGTAATTTCTTCTGGTCTTGGGGAGCATAGTTGCCGTACCAGGCTGTTATGCACCTGAATTAAATGCTTTCTGTGGTGCATTTTTAAAAGTTGGTGAGGGTCGTTATGGACTCACCACATTACCTGAGCTGCTTGAGGAAGAAGTAGTGTTGTTGTGCCTTTGGTGACCATCACATCTACATGGGAAGTTCAGGACAGGTTGTTAGTTATCTTAGAAACTTAACACTCTCAACCTCTGCTCCATTGCTGCAGTTGGAGGCCTGTTTGCCTCCATTCTTTCTGACGTCAATCATCAGTTCTTTAGATTTGCTGACATTGAGAGAGAGGTTGTTGTCAATGCATCAGGTCATCCGTCCTACTACAGTGGTGTCACCAGCAAACTTGTAGATGGTGTTTGTTCACAATTTGGCAACAAAGTCATAGGTGTACAGGAAGAACAGTAGGGGTCTGAGGACGCATCCTTGGGGGGGATCCACTGTTGAGCATTACCATGGAGGAGGTATAGTTGTCTATCTTCACTGATTGCAGTCCGTGGGTCAGGAAGCTGAGGATCCTGTTGCAGAGGTACGACCTAGGTCTCGGAGTTTTGAGATCAGTCTGGAGGAGATATTGGCGTTGAAGCTGGAGATGTAGTCAATGAGTAGGAGTCTGACATAGGTGTCATTGTTAAAAAGTGTGGAGCTGGAAAAGCATAGCAGGTCAGGCAGCATCCGTGGAGAAGGAGAATTAATGTTTCGGACATAAACTCCTCATCAGGAATGCGGTAGCCCCACAGGGGCTGGGGATAAATAGGTGGGGGGGGGGTGGATGAGGCTGGGTGGGAAGGTGGCTTGGAAGGCATAAAGTAGATGAATGGGGGTGTGGAATGGGGTGTGGAATGGGGATAGGTGTGAAGGAAGATGCTCAGATAGGACAGTTCAACAGGGTGATGTCAAATTGGAGGGTTGGATCTGGAATAAGGTGGATGGGTGGGTGGGAGGGGAAGGGGAGATGAGGAAACTGGTGAAATCGACATTGGCGCCATGTGGTTGGAGGGTCCCAAGGTGAAAGATGAAGCATTCTTCCTCCAGGCATTGTGTGGGTTGGATTTGGCTACATCCTCCGGTCTGAACGATCACCATCACCCTCCATCTTCATCTACCTATCGCTTTCAAAGCCACCTTCCTGCTCACCCCATCCCACTCCTCCTATTTATCTTTCAGCCCCTTTGGGCCGCACAACCCCCCAATTCCTGATGAAGAGCTTACGATTGAAAACTGGGTTTCAGTTGCAGTCTGTGACTCATTGTGTTAAAATTAAAGTTCATCAATATTTGACACTCACGATCATTGTGTTGAACTCACTGTCAGGTACGATACATCAGTCTCACACCTTCACTGGGTGTTGCAGTGACAGTACATAAGTCTATGACACATCATCTGTTACAGTGGGTAACAAAAGCTGCTGTGCTGTCACTGTAACATAGTAAAGATTGGCATGACGATGAGGATGTTGTACTTAAATATATGCAGTGCAGGAAACAGGGCAAATGAGCTTGTACTGTAAATTGAAATTGGGATGTACAACGTTCTGGGTATCTCAGAGATTAGATTAGATTAATTTAGATTAGTTTACTAAAATTACTCACAGTGTGGAAACAGGCCCTTCAGCCCAACAAGTCCACACTGACCCACCGAAGCGCAATCCACCCAGACCCCATTCCCCTACATTTACCCCTTCACCTAACACTACGGGCAATTTAGCATGGCCAATTAACCTAACCTGCACATTTTTGGACTGTGGGAGGAAACCGGAGCACCCGGAGGAAACCCACGCAGACACAGGGAGAATGTGCAAACTCCACGCAGACATGGGGAGAATGTGCAAACTCCACGCAGTCAGTTGCCTGAGGCGGGAATTGAACCAGGGTCTCTGGTGCTGTGAGGCATCAGTGCTAACCACTGTGCCATCATGCTGCCCAGATGTTGCTTCAAAAGGATTAGGGCTAGGAACTAAATATCCTAGTATACATATTGTATCAATAGAATAGGCACATGGGCAGAGCGGTCAAGGTTGTCCTGTTCATACGAAGTGAAATTAAATTGATAGCAAGTAGTGTAGAGTTGGAAAGCATAGAATCTTTGTGGGTAGAGTTAAGGAACCACAAAGGAGAAAATACCTGATGGAAGTTATATATGGGCCTCTTAGCGGTGGTCAGGATGTGGTGCAGAAAATAAACTGGCAGACAGAAAAGGCATGTAAGAAAGCAAGGGGGATTTCAATATGCAAGTGGACTGGGAAAATCAGCTTGGTAGCAAATCTCAAGAAAAGGATTTCATGGAATGTCTACAAGCTTTGTTTTGGGGCAGCCCACTTGGGAAGAAGCAATTCTGGATTTGGTGATGTGATGTTAAAGTGAAGCAACCTCTAGGAATTGACCATAATTTCACAGAATTCACTCTGCAAGTTCAGAGTGAGAAGCTGGAATGGTTTTAAAAATTCAATTCATGGATTGATGGTGTTGCTGGATTTATTGGCCAGCATTTATTGCCTTTCCCTAATCGCCTAGGAGGCAGTTGAGAGTCAACCACATTGCTGTAGGTCTGGAATCACACGTTGGCCAGCCCAGTTGAGGATTGTAATTTCCTTCCCTGACAGATATTAGTGAACCAGATGGATTTTTCTGACAACGAACAATGGATTCATGGTCATCAGTAGACTCTTAATTCCAGATTTTTGTTGAATTCAAATTTCACCACATGTTGTGGCAGGAGTCGAGCCCAGAAACCCAGAACATTAGCTGGATCTCTCGATTAACAGTCAAGCCACAATGCTATGAGGCCATCACCTCAGGATGTAATGATGTGACAATTGAGTAGCAATGAAGACATCAGGGAGGAGCTGGCCAGAGTTGAATAGAAGGGGAGCCTGGTAAGGCAGATGATGGAGCAGCAATGATAGGGGTTTCTCGGGGTAATTTGGGCGACACAGCAGAAATTCATCACAAGGAAGAAGAAACTAAGGGAAGGACGACACCCCTTTAGGCAACTATGGCTGAAGGAAGTCAGGGACAGCAAAAGTGTTGTGCAGATTAGTGGGAATGCAGAGGATTGGGAAGCCTTTAAAACTTGGCAGAGGATAAAAAGCAATAAGGGGTGAGAAGATGAAATATGAGTGTATGCTTCAGTCCATGCTGAACACGATCCCAAACTAAACTGGTTCCACCTGCCTGCTCTTGGCCAATATCCCTCCAACACTTTCCTATTCATGAAGGTAGGTGAGTGGGGAGAGCGATGGCGATAGTTCGGAGTGAAGGGTGGAAATATGTGCGGAGGAAGATGGACAGTTAGGACAGTTCCAGAAGGTAAGAAGGTGATGCCAAGTTGGAGGGCTGGATATGGATAAGGGGAGGGGGAGGGGGAGGGGGAGGGGGGGAAAGAGATAAGGAAACTGATGAAATCGGCATTGATGCTGTGTGCTTGGAGGTTCCTAAGGCAGAAGATGAAGCGTTCTTCAAGGCATTGGGTGGCTTGGATTAGGCTATACCCTCCAGTTCAACTGATCACCATCACCTCCCCATCTTTATCTACCTTCTTGCCAGCCCCACCCCCTCCTATTTACCCCCCCACCATTCCTGATGAAGAGCTTATGATTGAAACATCGACTCTCCTGTTCCTCGGATGCTGCCTGACCATCTGTGCTTTTCCACACTTTTTGACTCTGATCTCAGCATCTGTAGTCCTCACTTTCACATAGGTGTCATTGTTGTCAAGATGTTCCAGGGATGAGCGCAGGCCTAGTGAAATGGTGTCCAGTGTGCACCTGTTATGTCAAGAGGCAAATTGCAGGGGATCGAGACAGGCATGTTGTATGTATCCTTCTAAGGTATTGTGATGATGGTGGTCTTCTTGAAACAAGTAGAGATTTTTTACTCAAAGATCCAAGTTACCACATTGCCCTTTAGACTTGCGCTAACAAATCCAAGACAGACCACAAGGACATCTCTTATCATTGTCCACACATTCAATTCCCCTGGCCAGGTCATTAGCTTCCTCTGCAAATACCATGAGAACAGAACCTCCAAAACTACTACAACACCTTGCTCACACCTCAAGAATTGTGGTTGATGTAAAAACCATAAACTAAAAGAAGATATCTTGAACATGCTGTAAAGCATGGTTTCCATCAGAGGGAGTGGATGATGTTGATGGGCTGTCATTCCTGATCTTTGGAGACACGTGCACATGATCCCCAGGCCCAGGGCTGGAGCAGATCTCTTGGATGGGTGAAAGGAGCCTCCTCCTGCCTTCTGGTCTTAAGTTCATGCTGTGACATGGAAAGGGAAGGATTTGTATGTGAACAGTCAATCACGTCCACTCCTCTCTTTCATACAGAAAGAACACTGAAGAAAGAACATTGAAGCAATAACTCAGAAGCTGTGAAAGGGAAAGGTTGATAGGGACAGATTGAGGCTGTGAAGAAATAGGGAAACTGACAGAAGAAATGGGGACTTGGCGCTAGAGATCTATTTTCTAAAGAATAAAGATTAGTAACAACAATTCAGGGATTAAATTAGGTCAATGGGGAAGCAAGATGCAGATAAACTAACAATGGAAGGAAAAATATAAAAGCACAGAAAACATCATTGGTATAGGTTTTGAATTTAAAGCAAGAGGAAGGCATTGAATACAGAAATAAGTGAAGATGCCCAAATCCATCACATTGTTCTAACTCAAGGTCAGTAGGTAAAAAAAATGCAGGAAGGGCAAAGCAAGTCAATACACAGTATAAGGACTTCCACTCACCTCTCTGAGAAGAATCCAGGAAGCATGGCATAACTCCAATTCACTCATGCAGTACACAGTGCACCTACAAGTCAAGAGCAAACAACATACTTGTACAGTCAATTACTGTTCATCGTAGACCTGTATACAATTTTAACATAGTAGCACTGCCATGGAGTAGAACAAATTCCATCACTACACAAAATACTCCATATACAGTACAACCAGCTCCACAACATTCTAGTTCAACAACCTCCATTCCCAAACTCCTACACAACCAACTCTATTATCTAACAGCCCCCTTCAACCAGCTCCATTACTGCAGCATGGTGGCTCAGTGATGCCTCACAGTGCCAGGGACTCAAGATTGATTTCCATCTCGGGTGTCTGTGTGGATTTTGGACATCCTCCCTTGGGTGCTCCGGTTTCCATTCACAATCCAAAGATGTGCAGGCCGGGTGAATTAGCGAGGCTAAATTGCCCATAGTGTTAAGTGCATTATTCAGGGGTAAACATAGAGTAGGGGAATGAGTGTGGGTGGGTTACTCTTCAGAGGGTCTGTATGGACTGGTTGGCCAAATGGCCCATTTCCACACTGGAAGGAATCTAATCCAATTGCACAATCTGTACAAACCCCCTCTGCTGGCACACAATCAGTTCCATTGCCCCTATCCCCACACAAACCATCCCATCACATCCATACCCTCTTCCTATACAACCAGCTCCATCCTACTGTACCTGTCCCCTGTACAACCAAATTCATTGCTCTATCCTCACCCCCCTACACAACCTGCACTATTACCTTACTCCCATACAACCAACTCAGTCATACAAACAGTACTCCAAAATCTGTACAAACTGCTGCATCCTGGATACAACCGGTGAGATCTAATCCCCACCCCAACCGTACAATCAGTTCTGCCCCTGACACTAGGCAAGTTCCTCTACCCCCACATCCCAGCACGCTCCTCATTCCTCCCACACCATCTCCATACACGTTTCCGCACGCACCCACATCCCACACGTCTCTCCCCCCACCACCCACCATCTCCACCCCAACACCCACTCTCCCGTCTACACCCCCACCCACTCCCTCGTCTCCACTCCTGTCTCCCCCCGACACCCACTTCCCTGTCTCCACTCCCCCACACACCCACTCCCCTGTCTCCGTGCCCACTCCCCCGTCACCAATCCCCCGTCTCCGCGCCAACTCCCCCATCTCCGGCCCCACCTTCGCGCCAACTCCCACGTCTCCACTCCCCCACACGTCCACACCACCGTCTCCACTCCCCCACGCACTCACCCCCCGAGTCACCACTCCCCCATTTACACCCCCACCCCCCGTCACCACTCACCCGTTTCCGCGCCCACACCCCCGTCACCACACATCTGTCTCTGCCCCCACCCCCACCCCCTTCACCACTCCCCTGTCTATGCCCTCACACCCCCTTCACCACTCCCTCATCTCCGCCCCCACCTCCGCACCCACTTCCCCGTCTCCGCCCCCACTCCCCCGTCTCCGCCCCCACTCCCCCGTCTCCAGCCCACCACCGCGCCCACTCCCCTGTCTCCACGACCTCCATGCCTACTACCACCACCGTGACCACTCCCCCGTCTCCACCCCCACCTCGGCGCCCACTCCACCGTCCCCACCCCCACGTCCACGCTTGGATGGACATTTTGGTGAGCATGGACTAGTTTGGGCATAAGGGCCTGTCTCCATGCTGTGGGATTCTATGACTCTATGACTTGTTTGAAATGGGTTTGCCGCAGGAGACCTGTATTCTCCCCGTCTATCTCTCTTTGCAGTAACATATTCACCTGACTAAACCTACCTAATACTGTTCTAATTAGCCTTCTTGATGAAGGATTTTTGTCCAAACATCGATTTTCCTGCTCCTTGGATGCTGCCTGACCTGCTGTGCTTTTCCAGCACTGCTCTAGTCTTGACTCTAATCTCCAGCATCTGCAGTACCCACTTTCACTTTAGTCTTCCCCACCACCAACCTGGTAATTTCACATGAAGATCAGTCTTATCTTTATCAAGTTTATTGGGTTGACTGTGACTCACTATCAGACATTTTTACATAGAACATAGAACAGTACAGCACAGAACAGGCCCTTCAGCCCACGATGTTGTGCCGACCACTCATCATGTATGCACCCTCAAATTTCTGTGACCATGTGCATGTCCAGTAGTCTCTTAAATGTCTCCAATGACCTTGTTTCCACAACTGCTGCTGGCAAGGCATTCCATGCTCTCACAACTATGTGTAAAGAACCCGCCTCTGACATCCCCTCTATACTTTTCTCCAACCAGGTTAAAACTATGACCCCTCGTGTTAGTCATTTCTGCCCTGGGAAATAGTCTCTGGCTATCGACTCTATCTATGCCTCTCATTATCTTGTATACCTCAATTAGGTCCCCTCTTCTCCTCCTTTTCTCCAGTGAAAAAAGTCCAAGCTCAGTCAACCTCTCCTCATAAGATAATCCCTCCAGTCCAGGCAGCATCCTGGTAAACCTCCTCTGAACCCTCTCCAAAGCATTCACATCTTTCCTGTAATAGGGCGACCAGAACTGGATGCAGTATTCCAAGTGCGGTCTCAGCAAAGTTTTATAGAGCTGCAACAAGACCTCACGACTCTTAAACTCAACTCCATATGTTTTCTTAATAACCCTGTCCACTTGGGTGGCCATTTTAAGGGATCTATGTACCTGCACACCAAGATCCCTCTGTTCCTCCACACTGCCAAGAATCCTATCCTTAACCCTGTACTCAGCTTTCAAATTCGACCTTCCAAAATGCATCACCTCGCATTTATCCAGGTTGAACTGCATCTGCCACCTCTCAGCCCATCTCTGCATCCTGTCAATGTCCCACTGCAGCCTACAACAGCCCTCTATGTTGTCAACAGCCCTCTATACAGCTCACCAACCTTTGTGTCATCTGCAAACTTGCTGACCCATCCTTCAATCCCCGCATCCAAGTCATTAATAAAAATTACAAACAGTAGCGGCCCAAGGACAGAGCCCTGTGGAACACCAATAAAAGATGACTGGCTTCTTCTTCCCAATGACACTCGCATTTCTGTGCCAAATTCTCTTTGCACCTGGATTGCACCAAAGATCATCTGACACACTTAGGGTGGCATGCTGGCTCAGTGAGTAGCATTGCTGCCTCGTGACTGTGTGGAGTTTGCACATTCTCCCTGTTTCTGCATGGGTTTCCTCCAGGTGCTCCAGTTTCCTCCCACAATCCAAAGATCTGCAGGTGAGGTGAATTGGCCATGCTAAAGTGCACTTGATATTTTAGACCTTAAAAGATGTGATTGGGGAATTGAAACAGAAAGCAAGGAAAAGCAGATGACTTAAACCAATATTATGTATATATTGACTGTGGAGGACACTATACACTTGCCAAAGATATCAGATAAGCAAGGTATTAATGGGAACAATGTCTTTTCAAAATCTCAACTGAAAGGAATAAAGTATAAGGGACTGAAGGCAAACAAATCACCAGGACTTTACAGTCTGCATCCAAGGGTTTTGAGGTTAATGACTGCAGAACAGGCATTGGTTGAAGTATTCCAGAACTCACTTGATTCTGGCACAGTTAAAGTGGATTATAAATGTGACACACTTGTATAAGAAGGGATACAGAAAAAAGGAAACTTTAAGACAGTTAACCTGACATTTGTCATTGAAAAACATTAAGTTCATTAGAAAAAGGAAATGGCTGGTTATTTACAAAAGCTTGACATAATCAGAATCAAGATGGTCCCGTGAAAAGGAAACCATGTTTGACAAATTTGTTAGAATTCTTTGAGGATTTATAAAACAGAATTGATGAAGGGCAATCAGCTGTTGTAATGTACTTGAATTTCTAGAAGGCATTCAATAAGGTACCACATAAAAGGTTATTGCACAAGATAGGTGCTCATGGTAATTCGGAGTTATGTATTAGCATGATTTGGTTAATACACAAAAGACAGAGAGTCCAGATTAACGGGTCTTTTTCATGTCGGAAAGACATAATTAGTGGAGATGCTTTTATTTCATTCATGGAATGTAGGTGTTGCTGGCTGGGCCTGTATTAAATGCCCATTTGTAGCTGTCCTTGAGAAGGTAGCAGTGTGTAAAATTAGAGGGTTCCAGGATTTTTATCCAGTGGTACTGCATGAACTGTTGCATACTTCCAAGTCAGAGTGGTGAGTAGTAGCATTTGCATGTGACTACTGTTAGGAAGGTGCTGTCAGAAACTAAACTGAGCTAGCCATAAAAATATTGGGGCTACAAGAGTACCTGAGAGTTTAGGGGTGCATCTTTTCGATGTTTCGGTGTTGCTAGTGAGCTTTGTTGATGGAAAGAGTTAATGTTACAAATACAGTGTCTATCAACTGAGTTGCTTTGCCCTGGATGATGTCAACCTTAAGTGTTTTTGGAGCTGCACTCATCCAGGCAATCGTGGAGCATTACACAACACTCCTGACTTGTGCCTTGGACTGGCGTTGGGGAGTCAAGAGGTGAGTTGATTGCTGAAGGACCCCTAAACTTGCAGGTGCTCTTGTAGCCCCAGTATTTTTATGGCTAGCTCAGTTTAGTTTCTGGTCAATGGTAACCTCCACACTGGGAAGATGGGGTCGGTAGGGTGGGGAAGGTGGTGGAGAGGTGATTCATTTTCCTTGCTCTTCCTTATTTTGATGCAAACTAATTCCATATCAAGATATATTTCTCCTATTTCACTGTTCTCCAATACAACCCTTTATTAACAATGCTACCCCACCTCCTTTTCTTCATTTTCCTTTTTTCAGAACATTAAATACCCTTGAGTATTGAGTTTCCAGTCGTCCTCACCTGAGGAATGTCTTCGCTTCTCTGAAAGTTCTCTGACGTCTTATTTGTTTGTTTCTTTTTGGGCCATCAACTCATCTATCTTGTTGGAAAAGTTGCATGCATTCAGGTGAAGAACCTTAAGCTTTGTTGTTTTTTTACTATTGATAGTTATTCTATGTTAATGTCTTGCTGTGTTCTTCTGCTTATAATTTCTACCTATCCTGTTACACTGAGGCAGGACTGCAGGATCAAAGTCGAGAGTGTAGTGCTGAAAAAGCACAGCAGGTCAGGCAGCATCCGAGGAGCAGGTGAATTGATGTTCAGGCATAAATCCTTCAATCAGGAATGGTCAGTCAGGGAGTGATCCCACACTCAGTCAAATAGCTTGTCCAATCTTACTCCAAGGGATTGGAAATTTTCAATCAGTACTTCGGTCTGAACAAATTCTATGGATCTGTGTTCTTGCAGTCTATGGATTGGGCGATGGCCAGTCTTGCAGGACAGGTGCACTTATTTACAAGGATCACAAGTAGGTCAGTCTGGAACCTGTGGAGACATCAATTCTGAGCTGGGGCTGGGGCTTTTTGGGCTGGGTTGTTGACTTTGTAATGATACTGAGATGGAGCAATTTGAGTTGAAAAGCTAAAAGCTCAACAGGAGGCAGGAACAGTAACACAAAAGAAAACATGAAAAATGGGACAAGGAGGCCAGAACAATACAACAATGTCTCGAGCATAACACATTCATTCATTGCTTCAAACTGTTTTCATCCGTTCTTTGAATCAATCTTCAAACATACATTCAATAACTCAAAATTTATTAATTGTTTCAATGAAAGTAACTCATTGCATACATTTACCGCATATAACTGCATTCATTTATTTTCTAAAACAAACTGCAAACGTTCATTCAATTAAATCAACTGCACGTGTTATTCAATGAGTAGAGCTTATCTCATGAGTACAATGTCTCGATCTTAACGCAAGTATTCAATGATGCCAACTGCATTTTTTCATTCACTGAATGAAAGTTCAACGTGCATTCATTTAATCAAACGTCATTCATTGATTCAATGAAACAAACTTAACTCGTACATCTAATGATTCACACTGCACGGATCTATTTACTGAAATAGATTGCATTCTTTCAATTCATTCAGTGAATCAAACTGCTCATCTTCATTCAATGAAACAAATTGCAAGTGTTCATTCAATGAATAGAGAGTATCTCATTCATACATTATCTCGAGCTTAACACATTCATTCAAAGAAAGAAATTGCATTCGTTCTTTCATTCAAACAAATTTTAAATCGTACATTCAATGAACCAAAATTTAATCATTTCTTCAATGAAACTACCTAGACTCGCCATTTAATGAATCAAACTGCAACCATTTATTTGCAGAAACAAAATGCATTCATTTGTTCATTCATTCAGTCAATCGAAGTGAACTTATTCATTCATTGTATGAAGCTGCACGTAGTAATTGAATGAATAGGAGCTTATCTCACGAATACAATGTCTCGAGCTGAACACATTCATTCATAGCCTCAAACTGATTTCATTCATTCTTTGAATCAAACGTCAAACATACATTCAATAAATCAAAATTTATTCATTGATTCAATGAAAGCAACTCATTGCACACATTTGCTGAATATAACTGCAATCATTTCTTCTCTAAAACAAACTGCCAGCATTCTTTCTATCAAACCAGCTGCACGTGTTATTCAATGAGTAGAGCATATCTCATGAGTGCAATGTCTCGATCTTAACGCAAGCATTCAATGATACCAACCGCATTTTTTTCATTCACTGAATGAAACTTCAATCGTACATTCACTCAATCAAACGTTATTCGTTGATTCAATGAAACAAACCGATCTCGTACATCTAATGAATCACACTGCACTGATCTATTTACTGAAATAAATTGTATTCTTTCAATTCATTCAGTGAATCAAACTGCACACATTCATTCAATGAAACAAATTGCAAGTGTTCATTCAATGAATGGAGAGTATCTCATCCATACAATAACTCGAGCGTAACACCCATTCATAGAAACAAACGGCATTCGTTCTTTCATTCAAACAAACTTTAAATCGTACATTCAATGAACCAAACGTTATTCATTTATTTATTGACATTACCTAGACTCTACATTTAATGAATCAAACTGCAACCATTTATTTGCAGAAACAAAATACATTCATTTATTTATTCATTCAGTGAATCGAAGGGAACTTATTCACTCAATGTATGAAGCTGCACGTATTAATTCAATGAATAGAGCTAATCTCACGAATACAATGTCTCGAGCTTAACACATTCATTCATAGTTTCAAACTGATTTCATCCGCTCTTTGAATCAAACTTCAAACATGCATTCAACAAATCAAAATTTATTCATTGATTCCATGAAAATAAGTCATTGCATACGTTTAGTGAATCTAACTGCACTCATTTATTTACTAAAACAAACTGCAAACATTCATTCAATTCAACCAACTGCAGGTGTTAATTCAATGAGTAGAGCTTATCTCATGAGTACCATGCCTCACTCTCTACGCAAGCATTCAATGATGCCAATTTCATTTATTCATTCACTGAATGAAACATCAATCGTACATTCCATGAATCAAACGTTATTCATTGATTCAGTGAACGACACATTGTATTCATGAGAAAAATTCTACTCATCGAATTAACACGTGCAGTTTGTTTAATTGAATGTTCGAGTGCAATACCTCCCTCTGCTTCCCGAATGATCCGAAGTTCATCCAGCTCCACCTCCCACATTCTGCAGAAGGAACATTCAACTGCCCTAACCTCCATTCTCACGATACCTAATTCCAAATGGACTTTCTCACATCAAGAAGACCGCTTAACCTTCCTGCTCTGAGTGCAGTTTAGTTTCGCATCAGCCAGTGACTGGAAAGCATACGTTACTGGACGTTCCTCTCTGTTGAATCACCAGTGAGTTGACATTACCCTGCTACCCTATTCAATAAGTCAAAATTTATTCATTGATTCAATGAAAGTAATTTCGTACATTCACTGAATCTAACTGCACTCATTTATTTGCAGAAACAAACTGCAAACAATCATTCAATCAAACCAACTGTACCTGTTGATTCAATGAGTACAGCTTATCTCATGAGTACAATTTCTCGTCTTAACGCAAGCATTCAATGATGCCAATTTCATTTATTCATTCACTGAATTAAACTTCAATCGTACATTCCATGATTCAAACGTTATTCATTGATTCAATGAAACAAACCTAACTCATACATCTAATGAATCAAACTGCAGTTTATTTATTGAAAGAAACTGCATTCATTCAGTCATAAGTGCATCAAACTGCACTCATTCTTTCAACGAAACAATGTTAATGAGCTTGTTAATGAGCACATGTTAATGAGCATATCTCATGAATACAATCTCTCGAGCTGAGTGCGTTAATTCAATGAAACAAACTGCATTCAATTATTGAATGAAACGTCAATCGGATATACTGTGAGTCGAACGTTATTCATTGATTCAATAAAACTAACTAGATACTTTCATTTCATGAATCAACATGCACTCATATATTTAATGAAACAAACTGCACTCGGACATTCAATGAAACAAACTGTAGCCACCCAGTTAAGAGGAAGCAGGAAGATTGTGTAAGGTGGAGGAGACAAGGCTCAGACGAGGTTCTTGAGGTTTACAAGGTAGCCACGAAGGAACTAAAGAATGGACGTAGGAGAGCTACAAGGGGGCATAAAGAAACATTAGTGGGTAGGATTAAGGAAACACTAAGACATTCAAAGCTTATGTGAGGAACAAGAGGATGGCCAGAGGATGATCAGAGATAGTGAAGTGAATTTGTGCCTGGAGTCAATGGACATAGGGGAGATCTTTAATGAATACTTTGCTTCAGTATTCACCAGTGAGAGGGATTTTGTCGTTTATCAGGACAGCAGAAACAGAATGTTACCCTACAACAGGTAGATGTTAACAAAAATGATGTGCTGAAAAATTTGAAAAGCATGGGGATAAATAAGTCCCATGGGCCACACGGGATATATTCAAGGTGACACGAAATGAGGGAAGAGGTTGCTGCATTTTGGTACTGATCCATGAGTCCTTAGTGTCCACTGGAGTATTAGCAGATGATTGGAGGATAGCAAATATTATTCTCTTGTTATAGAAAGGGAATGAGATAATCCTGGGAATTACAGACTATTCAGCCATACGACTGTGGCATGCAAATTATTGTATTCGATTCTGAGAGACAGGATTTATGACTACTTGGAAAACCATAGTTTGACTAGTAATAATCAGTATAGCTTTGTGAGTCCAGTCATGCTTATTGAAGACTTTGAGGATGTGACAAAACACGTTGATGAAGGTAGAACAGTGGATGTGGTGTACATCGATTTTAGCAAGGCATTTGTTAACCTTCCTGATGTTCGCTTTATTCAAAATGTAATCAGAGATGAGATACAGGGAAATTTAGCTGGCTGGATGGAGAATTGGCTGGCCATTGAAGACAGAGGTTGGTCATAGATGTCAAGTATTCAGCCTGGACCTTGGTGACCAGTGGCGTTCCACAAGGACGTCCTGGGATTACCAGAATCCTCCAAAAATACCTATGAGAGTTTATACAAGACTGCCACTTGCGGTATCATCAGCCTACACCTTTTTCCAGTGGACAATGGAGAACATTTTAAAAGGGTTACCCCAGGTCACCAATAATCTGAATTAATTCCTATCAAACAGAAAGACAAGTAAAGAGCACTTAGAGAACATGGACATAGTGCTACAATCTTTCTATGCGAGCGGTATATACCTGAGAAGGGGAAAATGTGTGTTCCAGGTGCCCCAAGTGATCGACTTGGGTCAAGGAGTTGACAAGATCAGATTACACCTATTGGAAAATAAAGTGACTGAAATCATAGGTGCCTGGCTCTACTGAAGCTTATGTCTGTCATAAGGTAATAACTATTATTATTCTATAATTATTATAGAAACTTCCTATGTAACCTGGCCTCCCTCTTGGCACCCTTGCACCTGCTATTGTAAAAGGGTCAGCCTTTGAAATGGTCATGCGGCCTTAATGGAATTGAAAGAAACAACTATCTTTGTCTAGGGTGTTAGCACACAGCGATCCTAAGCGAGAGATGATCCTGACATATCAGGGTATCAGGGTAATGTCAGCTCACTGGTGGCTCAACAGAGAGGAACGCGCAGTAACGTATGCTTTCCGGTCATTGGCTGATGCGAAACTCAAATGCACTCAGAGCAGGAAGGTTAAGCGGTCTTCTTTGCCGTGAGAAAGTCTATTTGGAATTTAGAAAAGTGGAAATGAAGGTTACGGCAGTTGAATGTTCCTTCTGCAGAATGTGGGCGGGGTTAAGGGTCACATAAGTGTCCCCGCTGGCTACATCTGCGGGAAGTGCACCCAACTCCAGCCTCTCGAAAACAGTGTTAGAGAACTGGAGCTGGAGCTGGATGAACTTCGGATCATTCGGGAGGCAGAGGGAATTATTGCACTCGAACATTCAATGAAACAAACTGCACGTGTTAATTCAATGAGTAGAAATTTTCTCAAGAATACAATGTGCCGAGACTAACGCACTAAATGTGCCTAATCAAACAAACTGCATTCATTCATTCAATCTTACATGCAATGAAAATTTATTCATTGTTTCAATGAAGCTAATTTAGCAGTCATTGAATGATATCAACTGCACTCATTTATTTACTGAAAGACACTGCACATGTTCATTCAATGAAACAAACTGCACGGGTTAATTCAATGAGTAGAGCAATCTCATGAATACGATGTCTCTCGTGCATTGATTCATTGAAACAAACCGCATTCAATTATTGATTCAAACGTCAATCGTATATTAGGTGAATCGAACGTCACTCATTGATTCAATGAAACGAACTAGACACTTTCATTTCATGAATCAAACTGCCCTCATATATTTATTGAAACAAACTGCACTCGAACGTTCAATGAATCATACTACACACATTCATTCAATGAGTGGAACTTATCTCATGAATACAATGTCCCGAGCCAAACGCACTAAATGTGCCTAATCAAACAAACTGGATTCATTCTTTCATTCAATCTTGCATTCAATGAAAATTTATTCATTGTTTCAATGAAGCTAATTTGGCAGAGTCATTGAATGATATCAACTGCACTCATTTATTTACTGAAAGACACTGCACACATTCACTCAATGAAACAAACTGTACGGCTTAATTCAATGAGTAGAGCATATCTCATGAATACGATGTCTCGAGCCTAACGCATTTATTCAATGAAACAAAATGCATTCATTCAGGGAATGAAAATTCACTCGTACATTCAATGAATCAAACGTTATTCATTGATTCAATGAAACAAACTTAACTCGTACATCTAATGAATCACACTGCACTCATCTTTTTACTGAAACAAATTGCATTCGTTCAATTCATTCAGTCACTCAAACTGCACACATTCCTTCAATGAAACAAACTGCAGGTGTTCATTTGATGAGTAGAGCTTATCTCATGAATACAAGATCTCGAGTTTAACACATTAATTGAAAGAAACAAACTACATTTTTTCTATCATTCAAACACACAAATCGTACATTCAATCAATCATTTATTCAATGAAACTAACTAGTCAAACTGCAACCATTTATTTACAGAAACAAAATGCATTCATTCATTCAGTGACTCGAAGTGAACTTATCACTCAATGTAAGAAACTGCACGTAGTAATTCCGTGATTGGAGCTTATCTCACGAATACAATGTCTCGAGCTTCACACATTCATTCGTAGCATCAAACTGATCTCATCCGTTCTTTGAATCAAACATCAAACATGCATTCAATAAATCAAAAGTTAATCATTGAATCAATTAAAGTGCGTCATTTCATACATTTAATGAATCTAACTGCAGTCATTTATTTACTAAAACAACCTACATTCATTCAATCAAACCAACTGCAAGAGTACAATGTCTCGAGCTTAACGCATTCATTCAATAAAACCTACTGCATTCATTCATTCACTAAATGAAACTTCAATCATACATTCCATGAATCAAACTGCACTCATTTATTTCCTGAAACACACTGCATTCATTCAATCATGCCGTGCATCAAATTGCACTCATTCATTCAACGAAACAAACTGCACGTGTTAATGAGCTTATCTCATGAACACAATCTCTCGAGCCTAGTGCCTTAATTCAATGAAGCAAATTACATTCACTAATTGAATGAAACATCAATCGTAGATTCTGTGAATCAGACTTTACTCATTGATACAAAAAAACAAATTTAACTCGTTCTTCCAATGAATCAAATTATATGAATCTGCCTGATTAGCTTCATTGAATCAATGAATAATGTTTGATTCATTGAATGTACGACGGAGCGAATGAATGAATGCAATTTTTTTCATTGAATGAATGCGTTAGGGTCGGCACTCGTTGAATTAACACGGACAGTTTCTTTTTCATTGAATGTATGAGTGCAGTTTGTTTCGTGAAATGAATGAGTGCAGTTTGATTCATGAAAATGATGTGTCAAGTTAGTTTCATTGAATCAAAGAATAACGATCGATTTGTTGAAAGTATAACTGAAGCTTCATTCAATGAACGAACGCAGTTTGTTTCATTGAATGAATGCGTTTAGGGGCTCGAGAGATTGCGTGCATGACTGGAGCTCCTTAACACGTGCAGTTTGTTTCATGAATGAATGAGTGCAACTTGATGCACTGCATGATTCAATGAAAGTACGATTGAAGTTTCATTCAAAGAATGAATGAATGTTTCATTGAATGAATGCGTTAAGCTCGAGACATCGTATTCATGAGATATGCTCTTCTCATTGAATTAGTAGGTGCGATTTGTTTCATTGAATGAATGAGTGCATTGTCTTACAGTAAATGAATGTGTGCAGTTAGTATCATTAAATGTCATTTAATGTATGACTTTAGTTAATTTCATTGTATCAATGAATAACGTTTGATTCGTTGAAGGTACGATTCAATCTTGTTTGAATGAAAGAACGAATGCAGTTTGATTCTTTGAGTGAATATGTTAGGCTCGAAGCTATTGAATTCATGAGCTACGCACTACTCAATAAAATAGCATTGTTTCATTGAATGAATGAGTGCAGTGTCTTGCAGGCAATGAATGTGTGCAGTTAGTATCATTAATTGAATCTGCCAAATTAGGATGCGTTAGGTTTCGGCACATTGTATTCGTGAGATCCATTCTACTCATTAAATTAACACGTGCAGTTTTTCATTGAACGCATGAATGCAGTTTGATTCATTAAATGAATTTGTCAAGGTAGTTTCGTCGAATCAATGAATAACGATTGATTTATTGAAAGTACGATTGAAGTATCATTCAAGGAATGAATGCAGTTTGTTTCATTGAATTAAGGCGTTAGGCTCGAGAGATTGTATTGAAGAGATTATTCTTGAAGTAGGGCTTATGCCGACAACGTCGATTCTCCTGATCCTTGGATGCTGCCTGACCTGCTGCCCGTTTCCAGCAACACAGTTTTCAGTTTCATGAGATAAGCTCATTAACACGTGCAGTTAGTTTCTTCGAATGAACGAGTGCAATTTGATGCACTGCATGACTGAATGAACGCTGTCTGTTTGAGTAAATAAATGAGTGCAGTTTGATTCATGAGATGTATGAGTTACGTTTGTTTCATTGAATCAATGAATAACGTTTGATTCATTTGAATGTACGATTGAATTTTCTTTCTGTGAATGAATGCAGATGATTTCATTGAATGAATGTATTCAGCTCGCGACATTGTATTCGTGAGATAAACCCTATACATTGAATTAACATGTGCAGTTTCATACATTGAGTGAATGAGTTGACTTCGATTCAATGAATACATTTTGATTCTGTAAATATAGGTTTGCTGTTTGACTCATTAAATGTATGAGTCTAGTTAGTTTCATTGAATCAATGAATAACGTTTGATTCATTGAATGTACGATTCATACTTGTTTGAATAAATGAAGGAATGCAGTTTGTTCTTTGAATGACTGCGTTAAGCTCGGGATATTGTATTCATGAGATCCGCTCTACTCATTGAATTAACACGTGCAGTTTGTTTAATTGAATGAATGTGTGTTGCTTGATTCACTGAATGAATGAGCGAATGCAATTTGTTTCAGTAAATAAATGAGGGCATTTTGATTCATTAGATGAACGAGTTAAGTTTGTTTCATTGAGTCAATGAATACGATTCAATTTTCAGTCTGTGAATGAATGAATTTTTTTCATTGAATGAATGCGTTAGGCTCTAGACATCGTATTCATGAGATATGCTCTGCTCATTGAATTAACACGTGCAGTTTGTTTCATTGTATGAATGAGTGCAGTGTCTTTCAGAAAATGAATGTGTGCAGTTGGCACCATGAAATGAATATACCAAATCAGCTTCATTGACTCAATGATGATCGTTTGATTCATTGAACGTACGATTGAATGAATGAATGAATGGAGTTTGTTTCATTGAATGAATGCGTTGGGCTCGGCACATTGTATTCATGAGATGAGTTCTACTCAGTGAATTAACACGTGCAGTTTTTTTTCATTCAATGTATGAGTGCAGTTTATTTCATTAAACAAATGAGCGCAGTTTGATTCATTAAATGATTGTGTCAAGTTAATTTCATTCAATCAATGAATAACGATTGATTTATTGAAAGTATGATTGAGGGTTCATTCAATGAATGAATGTCGATTGTTTCATTGAATTAATGGTTAGGTTCGAGAGATTGTATTCATTAACACGCGCCGTTTGTTTCTTTGAACGAATGACTGCAGTTTGATGCACTGAATGATTGTATGAATGCAGTCTGTTTCAGTATATAAATGAGTGCAGTTTGATTCATTAGATGCATGAGTTAAGTTTCTTTCATTGAATCAATGAAAATGTTCGATTCATGGAAAGTACGATTGAAGTTTCATTCAATGAATGAATGCAGTTGGTTTCATTGAATGAATGCGTTAAGCTCGAAACATTGTACTCATGACATAAGCTCAACTCATTGAATGAACACGTGCAGTTGATTTCTTTGAATGTACGTTTGCAGGTTGTTTTAGTAAATAGGTTAGATTCAGTAAATGTATGAAGTTTTATTGAATCAGTGTATAACTTTTGATTTATTGAATGTACGTTTGAAGTTTGATTCAAAGAACGGATGAATGCAGTTTGATGCTATGAAAGAATGTGTTAAGCTCGCGACATTGTATTCGTTAGATAAACTCTATTCATTGAATTAACGCGTGCAGTTTCATACATCGAACGATTTCACTTCGATTCACTGAATGAATGAATGAATGCATTTTGTCTGAGTCATTAAATGTATGAATCTAATTAGTTTAATTGAATCAATGAATAACGTTTGATTCATTGCATGTACGATTCAAGTTTGTTTGAATGAATTAAGGAATGCAGTTTGTTTCTTTGAATGAATGTGTTAAGCTCGAGATATTGCATTCATGAGATACGCTCTACTCGTTGAATTAACGCGTGCAGATTGTTTAATTGAATGAATGTGCGCTGTTTGATTCACTGACTGAATGAACGAATGCAATTTGTTTTGATAAATAAGTGCAGTTTGATTCATGAGATGTATGAGTTAAGTTTGTTTCATTGAATCAATAAATAACGTTTGATTAATTGAATGTACGATTGTATGAATGAACGAATGCAGTTTGTTTCTTGAATGAATGTGTTAAGCTCGAGATATTGTATTCAGGAGAAACGCTCTATTCATTGAATTAACACGTTCAGTTTGTTTCATTGAATGTATGAGTATCTTTCAGTAAATGAACGTGTGCAATTCGAATCTTTAAAATGAATCTGCCAATTTAGCTTCATTGAATCAATGATTAACGTTTGATTCATTGAATATACGATTGTACGAATGAATGAATGCAGCTTGTTGCACTGAATGAATGCATTAGGGTCGGCGCATCGTATTCATGAGATAAGTTCTACTCTTTGAATTAAGACGTGCAGTTTTTTTCATTGAAGTATTTATTTACTACAAGAAAGTGCATTCAGTCTTTCATTCAGTGAAACAAATGTGCACCCTTTCATTCAATGAAACAAACTGCATGCATTAATTCAGTGAGTAGAGCTTATCTTTTGAATACAATATCTCGAGCTTAACAGATTCAGCTTAACAGAATCGCCTCTGAAAAACTTCATTTTTCAACGTGAAAATTTCCTGCTGGATCTGAAAAGATATCAGAAAGCACTGCAGTTAGGGAAGAATTTTACAATTGAGGAAATATCCAGAGAGCAGGTGATAGCTCTGTGTAATCTCCAGTAAAAGAAGTTTACAAATTCAACTACTGTGAGCCATGGATAAACATTCAGAACAGACAAAAAGTACAACTTTGCAGTGTCTTAATCCACCCTTACTCAGCAAGATCTGTGTACATTTGCTACTCAATTTCCCGCTGACTACAATCCAATCAAAGTGATCATCCTCTTCTTATTTCTCAGTTTTACCCACATCGCCTCACTGGACAATCTCTCCAGAATATCCTCTCTAAGTACTGCCATGATGTTTATTCTAATCAAAAATGTCATTCCCTTCTTGTTCCTATAGTTTCTGTAATCCAGGTAATTGAACTGCTTTTCCTGTTCCTTCCTCAACCATGTTTCTGTCATAGCTATGATATCCCATGTACCCATCTCTGCACTGAGTTCATCTGCCTTATCTGTCAGGTCTCTTGCTTTGACATAAATGCAGTTTAATTTATCAGTCTTGCCTTGTTCACTGCTACCCTCTTGCTTACCTTGTCTATTTAACTTCCTGTCTCCAACTTTTGTACTCGCCTCAACCTTCTCTTCTGTCTCGCTACTGGTTAGGGTCTCACATTCCTGCCAGACCAGTTCAAATTTACTCTTGTAAACCTCATTTCCACAGAAGAGATATCCCCAAAAATCTAAATTTCTACCCTATAACTTTAACCCTTCAATTATATACCCTTTCCTACTCTCATTATCATATAACACTGTGAGTACTCCAGAGATTATTACCGTTGAGGTCCAGCTTTTTAAATTTCTTGTCAATTTCTAAATATTGATTCTTCAGGATCTCATCCTGTGTATAACAACCTCCAGCTGAGGTTAGCTGGCAAGTTTGTTTGCAGACGTTTCATCACTATACTAGATAACATAATCAGTGCGCCTCTGCTGAACAATTGGTGTTCTGTCCTGCTTGCTATTCATGGTCTGGGTCCATTGGGATTGGCGGTGTTATTTCCTGTTTTGTTGTTGGTAGTGTTTCAACATCTGGCTGCTCAGACTCCATTTTGAGAAATTGCTGCAGTTGAATTGAGATATGCTTTACCCTGGCACTGGGGAGGTAACACACTATTTTGGAATCTCACTTGTGGCCTCAGAAATACCTCTCCATGCCCCTGACTAGAGTGTCCCCTAGTCGTGCTTGGACTTTGCCATAGCATGATTTGCAGCAGAGCCAGTCATGATGCCACAGATGAGATTGTTTCCAGCCTTCCCTCCCTGAACAGTATCTAAGCAATACCCTCTCTTTAGAGATATGAGGGGTTCTCATAGAAATGTATAAGATCATGAGAGGCATGGTTATTGTGAATGCGCTCAGCCTTTTTCAAGGAATTGAGGATGAGAAGGCATCCATTTAAGGTTAGAGAGAAAAGAATAAAAGAGAACCTGAAGGGTAACTATTTTTACACAGAGGGTGGGATGCATACGGAATGAGCTTTCAATGAAAGTTGATGACATTAACAACATTTTTTAAAAATTTGGATAAATACGTGGGATTGGAAAAGTTTAGAAGTACTTGGCCAAGTGAAAAGAAATGGGGTTTGCTTGGATGGACATTTTGGTGAGCATGGACTAGTTTGGGCATAAGGGCCTGTCTCCATGCTGTGGGATTCTATGACTCTATGACTTGTTTGAAATGGGTTTTCCGCAGGTGACCTGTATTCGACCCGTCTATCTCTCTTTGCAGTAACATATTCACCTGACTAAACCTACCTAATACTGTTCTAATTAGCCTTCTTGATGAAGGATTTTTGTCCAAACATCGATTTTCCTGCTCCTTGGATGCTGCCTGACCTGCTGTGCTTTTCCAGCACTGCTCTAGTCTTGACTCTAATCTCCAGCATCTGCAGTACCCACTTTCACTTTAGTCTTCCCCACCACCAACCTGGTAATTTCACATGAAGATCAGTCTTATCTTTATCAAGTTTATTGGGATGACTGTGACTCACTATCAGACATTTTAACATAGAACATAGAACAGTACAGTACAGAACAGGCCCTTCAGCCCACGATGTTGTGCCGACCACTCATCATGTATGCACCCTCAAATTTCTGTGACCATGTGCATGTCCAGTAGTCTCTTAAATGTCTCCAATGACCTTGTTTCCGCAACTGCTGCTGGCAAGGCATTCCATGCTCTCACAACTATGTGTAAAGAACCCGCCTCTGACATCCCCTCTATACTTTTCTCCAACCAGGTTAAAACTATGACCCCTCGTGTTAATCATTTCTACCCTGGGAAATAGTCTCTGGCTATCGACTCTATCTATGCCTCTCATTATCTTGTATACCTCAATTAGGTCCCCTCTTCTCCTCCTTTTCTCCAGTGAAAAAAGTCCAAGCTCAGTCAACCTCTCCTCATAAGATAATCCTTCCAGTCCAGGCAGCTTCCTGGTAAACCTCCTCTGAACCCTCTCCAAAGCATTCACATCTTTCCTGTAATAGGGCGACCAGAACTGGATGCAGTATTCCAAGTGCGGTCTCAGCAAAGTTTTATAGAGCTGCAACAAGACCTCACGACTCTTAAACTCAACTCCATATGTTTTCTTAATAACTCTGTCCACTTGGGTGGCCATTTTAAGGGATCTATGTACCTGCACACCAAGATCCCTCTGTTCCTCCACACTGCCAAGAATCCTATCCTTAATCCTGTACTCAGCTTTCAAATTCGACCTTCCAAAATGCATCACCTCGCATTTATCCAGGTTGAACTGCATCTGCCACCTCTCAGCCCATCTCTGCATCCTGTCAATGTCCCACTGCAGCCTACAACAGCCCTCTATGTTGTCAACAGCCCTCTATACAGCTCACCAACCTTTGTGTCATCTGCAAACTTGCTGACCCATCCTTCAATCCCCGCATCCAAGTCATTAATAAAAATTACAAACAGTAGCGGCCCAAGGACAGAGCCCTGTGGAACACCAATAAAAGATGACTGGCTTCTTCTTCCCAAAGACACTCGCATTTCTGTGCCAAATTCTCTTTGCACCTGGATTGCACCAAAGATCATCTGACACACTTAGGGTGGCATGCTGGCTCAGTGAGTAGCATTGCTGCCTCGTGACTGTGTGGAGTTTGCACATTCTCCCTGTTTCTGCATGGGTTTCCTCCAGGTGCTCCAGTTTCCTCCCACAATCCAAAGATCTGCAGGTGAGGTGAATTGGCCATGCTAAATTGCACTTGGTATTTTAGACCTTAAAAGATGTGATTGGGGAATTGAAACAGAAAGCAAGGAAAAGCAGATGACTTAAATCAATATTATGTATATATTGACTGTGGAGGACACTATAAACTTGCCAAAGATATCAGATAAGCAAGTTATTAATGGGAACAATGTCTTTTCAAAATCTCAACTGAAAGGAATAAAGTATAAGGGACTGAAGGCAAACAAATCACCAGGACTTTACAGTCTGCATCCAAGGGTTTTGAGGTTAATGACTGCAGAACAGGCATTGGTTGAAGTATTCCAGAACTCACTTGATTCTGGCACAGTTAAAGTGGATTATAAATGTGACACACTTGTATAAGAAGGGATACAGAAAAAAGGAAACTTTAAGACAGTTAACCTGACATTTGTCATTGAAAAACATTAAGTTCATTAGAAAAAGGAAATGGCTGGTTATTTACAAAAGCTTGACATAATCAGAATCAAGATGGTCCCGTGAAAAGGAAACCATGTTTGACAAATTTGTTAGAATTCTTTGAGGATTTATAAAACAGAATTGATGAAGGGCAATCAGCTGATGTAATGTACTTGAATTTCTAGAAGGCATTCAATAAGGTACCACATAAAAGGTTATTGCACAAGATAGGTGCTCATGGTAATTCGGAGTTATGTATTAGCATGCTTTGGTTAATACACAAAAGACAGAGAGTCCAGATTAACAGGTCTTTTTCATGTCGGAAAGACATAATTAGTGGAGATGCTTTTATTTCATTCATGGAATGTAGGTGTTGCTGGCTGGGCCAGTATTAAATGCCCATTTGTAGCTGTCCTTGAGAAGGTAGCAGTGTGTAAAATTAGAGGGTTCCAGGATTTTTATCCAGTGGTACTGCATGAACTGTTGCATACTTCCAAGTCAGAGTGGTGAGTAGTAGCATTTGCATGTGACTACTGTTAGGAAGGTGCTGTCAGAAACTAAACTGAGCTAGCCATAAAAATACTGGGGCTACAAGAGCACCTGCAAGTTTAGGGGTCCTTCAGCAATCAACTCACCTCTTGACTCCCCAACGCCAGTCCAAGGCACAAGTCAGGAGTGTTGTGTAATGCTCCACGATTGCCTGGATGAGTGCAGCTCCAAAAACACTTAAGGTTGACATCATCCAGGGCAAAGCAACTCAGTTGATAGACACTGTATTTGTAACATTAACTCTTTCCATCAACAAGGTCAATGGTAACCTCCACACTGGGAAGATGGGGTCGGTAGGGTGGGGAAGGTGGTGGAGAGGTGATTCATTTTCCTTGCTCTTCCTTATTTTGATGCAAACTAATTCCATATCAAGATATATTTCTCCTATTTCACTGTTCTCCAATACAACCCTTTATTAACAATGCTACCCCACCTCCTTTTCTTCATTTTCCTTTTTTCAGAACATTAAATACCCTTGAGTATTGAGTTTCCAGTCGTCCTCACCTGAGGAATGTCTTCGCTTCTCTGAAAGTTCTCTGAAGTCTTATTTGTTTGTTTCTTTTTGGGCCATCAACTCATCTATCTTGTTGGAAAAGTTGCATGCATTCAGGTGAAGAACCTTAAGCTTTGTTGTTTTTTTACTATTGATAGTTATTCTATGTTAATGTCTTGCTGTGTTCTTCTGCATATAATTTCTACCTATCCTGTTACACTGAGGCAGGACTGCAGGATCAAAGTCGAGAGTGTAGTGCTGAAAAAGCACAGCAGGTCAGGCAGCATCCGAGGAGCAGGTGAATTGATGTTCAGGCATAAATCCTTCAATCAGGAATGGTCAGTCAGGGAGTGATCCCACACTCAGTCAAATAGCTTGTCCAATCTTACTCCAAGGGATTGGAAATTTTCAATCAGTACTTCGGTCTGAACAAATTCTATGGATCTGTGTTCTTGCAGTCTATGGATTGGGCGATGGCCAGTCTTGCAGGACAGGTGCACTAATTTACAAGGATCACAAGTAGGTCAGTCTGGAACCTGTGGAGACATCAATTCTGAGCTGGGGCTGGGGCTTTTTGGGCTGGGTTGTTGACTTTGTAATGATACTGAGATGGAGCAATTTGAGTTGAAAAGCTAAAAGCTCAACAGGAGGCAGGAACAGTAACACAAAAGAAAACATGAAAAATGGGACAAGGAGGCCAGAACAATACAACAATGTCTCGAGCATAACACATTCATTCATTGCTTCAAACTGATTTCATCCGTTCTTTGAATCAATCTTCAAACATACATTCAATAACTCAAAATTTATTAATTGTTTCAATGAAAGTAACTCATTGCATACATTTACCGCATATAACTGCACTCATTTATTTTCTAAAACAAACTGCAAACGTTCATTCAATTAAATCAACTGCACGTGTTATTCAATGAGTAGAGCTTATCTCATGAGTACAATGTCTCGATCTTAACGCAAGCATTCAATGATGCCAACTGCATTTTTTCATTCACTGAATGAAAGTTCAACGTGCATTCATTTAATCAAACGTCATTCATTGATTCAATGAAACAAACTTAACTCGTACATCTAATGATTCACACTGCACGGATCTATTTACTGAAATAGATTGCATTCTTTCAATTCATTCAGTGAATCAAACTGCTCATCTTCATTCAATGAAACAAATTGCAAGTGTTCATTCAATGAATAGAGAGTATCTCATTCATACATTATCTCGAGCTTAACACATTCATTCAAAGAAAGAAATTGCATTCGTTCTTTCATTCAAACAAATTTTAAATCGTACATTCAATGAACCAAAATTTAATCATTTCTTCAATGAAACTACCTAGACTCGCCATTTAATGAATCAAACTGCAACCATTTATTTGCAGAAACAAAATGCATTCATTTGTTCATTCATTCAGTCAATCGAAGTGAACTTATTCATTCATTGTATGAAGCTGCACGTAGTAATTGAATGAATAGGAGCTTATCTCACGAATACAATGTCTCGAGCTGAACACATTCATTCATAGCCTCAAACTGATTTCATTCATTCTTTGAATCAAACGTCAAACATACATTCAATAAATCAAAATTTATTCATTGATTCAATGAAAGCAACTCATTGCACACATTTGCTGAATATAACTGCAATCATTTCTTCTCTAAAACAAACTGCCAGCATTCTTTCTATCAAACCAGCTGCACGTGTTATTCAATGAGTAGAGCATATCTCATGAGTGCAATGTCTCGATCTTAACGCAAGCATTCAATGATACCAACCGCATTTTTTTCATTCACTGAATGAAACTTCAATCGTACATTCACTCAATCAAACGTTATTCGTTGATTCAATGAAACAAACCGATCTCGTACATCTAATGAATCACACTGCACTGATCTATTTACTGAAATAAATTGTATTCTTTCAATTCATTCAGTGAATCAAACTGCACACATTCATTCAATGAAACAAATTGCAAGTGTTCATTCAATGAATGGAGAGTATCTCATCCATACAATAACTCGAGCGTAACACCCATTCATAGAAACAAACGGCATTCGTTCTTTCATTCAAACAAACTTTAAATCGTACATTCAATGAACCAAACGTTATTCATTTATTTATTGACATTACCTAGACTCTACATTTAATGAATCAAACTGCAACCATTTATTTGCAGAAACAAAATACATTCATTTATTTATTCATTCAGTGAATCGAAGGGAACTTATTCACTCAATGTATGAAGCTGCACGTATTAATTCAATGAATAGAGCTAATCTCACGAATACAATGTCTCGAGCTTAACACATTCATTCATAGTTTCAAACTGATTTCATCCGCTCTTTGAATCAAACTTCAAACATGCATTCAACAAATCAAAATTTATTCATTGATTCCATGAAAATAAGTCATTGCATACGTTTAGTGAATCTAACTGCACTCATTTATTTACTAAAACAAACTGCAAACATTCATTCAATTCAACCAACTGCAGGTGTTAATTCAATGAGTAGAGCTTATCTCATGAGTACCATGCCTCACTCTCTACGCAAGCATTCAATGATGCCAATTTCATTTATTCATTCACTGAGTGAAACATCAATCGTACATTCCATGAATCAAACGTTATTCATTGATTCAGTGAACGACACATTGTATTCATGAGAAAAATTCTACTCATCGAATTAACACGTGCAGTTTGTTTAATTGAATGTTCGAGTGCAATACCTCCCTCTGCTTCCCGAATGATCCGAAGTTCATCCAGCTCCACCTCCCACATTCTGCAGAAGGAACATTCAACTGCCCTAACCTCCATTCTCACGATACCTAATTCCAAATGGACTTTCTCACATCAAGAAGACCGCTTAACCTTCCTGCTCTGAGTGCAGTTTAGTTTCGCATCAGTCAGTGACTGGAAAGCATACGTTACTGGACGTTCCTCTCTGTTGAATCACCAGTGAGTTGACATTACCCTGCTACCCTATTCAATAAGTCAAAATTTATTCATTGATTCAATGAAAGTAATTTCGTACATTCACTGAATCTAACTGCACTCATTTATTTGCAGAAACAAACTGCAAACAATCATTCAATCAAACCAACTGTACCTGTTGATTCAATGAGTACAGCTTATCTCATGAGTACAATTTCTCGTCTTAACGCAAGCATTCAATGATGCCAATTTCATTTATTCATTCACTGAATTAAACTTCAATCGTACATTCCATGATTCAAACGTTATTCATTGATTCAATGAAACAAACCTAACTCATACATCTAATGAATCAAACTGCAGTTTATTTATTGAAAGAAACTGCATTCATTCAGTCATAAGTGCATCAAACTGCACTCATTCTTTCAACGAAACAATGTTAATGAGCTTGTTAATGAGCACATGTTAATGAGCATATCTCATGAATACAATCTCTCGAGCTGAGTGCGTTAATTCAATGAAACAAACTGCATTCAATTATTGAATGAAACGTCAATCGGATATACTGTGAGTCGAACGTTATTCATTGATTCAATAAAACTAACTAGATACTTTCATTTCATGAATCAACATGCACTCATATATTTAATGAAACAAACTGCACTCGGACATTCAATGAAACAAACTGTAGCCACCCAGTTAAGAGGAAGCAGGAAGATTGTGTAAGGTGGAGGAGACAAGGCTCAGACGAGGTTCTTGAGGTTTACAAGGTAGCCACGAAGGAACTAAAGAATGGACGTAGGAGAGCTACAAGGGGGCATAAAGAAACATTAGTGGGTAGGATTAAGGAAACACTAAGACATTCAAAGCTTATGTGAGGAACAAGAGGATGGCCAGAGGATGATCAGAGATAGTGAAGTGAATTTGTGCCTGGAGTCAATGGACATAGGGGAGATCTTTAATGAATACTTTGCTTCAGTATTCACCAGTGAGAGGGATTTTGTCGTTTATCAGGACAGCAGAAACAGAATGTTACCCTACAACAGGTAGATGTTAACAAAAATGATGTGCTGAAAAATTTGAAAAGCATGGGGATAAATAAGTCCCATGGGCCACACGGGATATATTCAAGGTGACACGAAATGAGGGAAGAGGTTGCTGCATTTTGGTACTGATCCATGAGTCCTTAGTGTCCACTGGAGTATTAGCAGATGATTGGAGGATAGCAAATATTATTCTCTTGTTATAGAAAGGGAATGAGATAATCCTGGGAATTACAGACTATTCAGCCATACGACTGTGGCATGCAAATTATTGTATTCGATTCTGAGAGACAGGATTTATGACTACTTGGAAAACCATAGTTTGATTAGTAATAATCAGTATAGCTTTGTGAGTCCAGTCATGCTTATTGAAGACTTTGAGGATGTGACAAAACACGTTGATGAAGGTAGAACAGTGGATGTGGTGTACATCGATTTTAGCAAGGCATTTGTTAACCTTCCTGATGTTCGCTTTATTCAAAATGTAATCAGAGATGAGATACAGGGAAATTTAGCTGGCTGGATGGAGAATTGGCTGGCCATTGAAGACAGAGGTTGGTCATAGATGTCAAGTATTCAGCCTGGACCTTGGTGACCAGTGGCGTTCCACAAGGACGTCCTGGGATTACCAGAATCCTCCAAAAATACCTATGAGAGTTTATACAAGACTGCCACTTGCGGTATCATCAGCCTACACCTTTTTCCAGTGGACAATGGAGAACATTTTAAAAGGGTTACCCCAGGTCACCAATAATCTGAATTAATTCCTATCAAACAGAAAGACAAGTAAAGAGCACTTAGAGAACATGGACATAGTGCTACAATCTTTCTATGCGAGCGGTATATACCTGAGAAGGGGAAAATGTGTGTTCCAGGTGCCCCAAGTGATCGACTTGGGTCAAGGAGTTGACAAGATCAGATTACACCTATTGGAAAATAAAGTGACTGAAATCATAGGTGCCTGGCTCTACTGAAGCTTATGTCTGTCATAAGGTAATAACTATTATTATTCTATAATTATTATAGAAACTTCCTATGTAACCTGGCCTCCCTCTTGGCACCCTTGCACCTGCTATTGTAAAAGGGTCAGCCTTTGAAATGGTCATGCGGCCTTAATGGAATTGAAAGAAACAACTATCTTTGTCTAGGGTGTTAGCACACAGCGATCCTAAGCGAGAGATGATCCTGACATATCAGGGTATCAGGGTAATGTCAGCTCACTGGTGGCTCAACAGAGAGGAACGCGCAGTAACGTATGCTTTCCGGTCATTGGCTGATGCGAAACTCAAATGCACTCAGAGCAGGAAGGTTAAGCGGTCTTCTTTGCCGTGAGAAAGTCAATTTGGAATTTAGAAAAGTGGAAATGAAGGTTACGGCAGTTGAATGTTCCTTCTGCAGAATGTGGGCGGGGTTAAGGGTCACATAAGTGTCCCCGCTGGCTACATCTGCGGGAAGTGCACCCAACTCCAGCCTCTCGAAAACAGTGTTAGAGAACTGGAGCTGGAGCTGGATGAACTTCGGATCATTCGGGAGGCAGAGGGAATTATTGCACTCGAACATTCAATGAAACAAACTGCACGTGTTAATTCAATGAGTAGAAATTTTCTCAAGAATACAATGTGCCGAGACTAACGCACTAAATGTGCCTAATCAAACAAACTGCATTCATTCATTCAATCTTACATGCAATGAAAATTTATTCATTGTTTCAATGAAGCTAATTTAGCAGTCATTGAATGATATCAACTGCACTCATTTATTTACTGAAAGACACTGCACATGTTCATTCAATGAAACAAACTGCACGGGTTAATTCAATGAGTAGAGCAATCTCATGAATACGATGTCTCTCGTGCATTGATTCATTGAAACAAACCGCATTCAATTATTGATTCAAACGTCAATCGTATATTAGGTGAATCGAACGTCACTCATTGATTCAATGAAACGAACTAGACACTTTCATTTCATGAATCAAACTGCCCTCATATATTTATTGAAACAAACTGCACTCGAACGTTCAATGAATCATACTACACACATTCATTCAATGAGTGGAACTTATCTCATGAATACAATGTCCCGAGCCAAACGCACTAAATGTGCCTAATCAAACAAACTGGATTCATTCTTTCATTCAATCTTGCATTCAATGAAAATTTATTCATTGTTTCAATGAAGCTAATTTGGCAGAGTCATTGAATGATATCAACTGCACTCATTTATTTACTGAAAGACACTGCACACATTCACTCAATGAAACAAACTGTACGGCTTAATTCAATGAGTAGAGCATATCTCATGAATACGATGTCTCGAGCCTAACGCATTTATTCAATGAAACAAAATGCATTCATTCAGGGAATGAAAATTCACTCGTACATTCAATGAATCAAACGTTATTCATTGATTCAATGAAACAAACTTAACTCGTACATCTAATAAATCACACTGCACTCATCTTTTTACTGAAACAAATTGCATTCGTTCAATTCATTCAGTCACTCAAACTGCACACATTCCTTCAATGAAACAAACTGCAGGTGTTCATTTGATGAGTAGAGCTTATCTCATGAATACAAGATCTCGAGTTTAACACATTAATTGAAAGAAACAAACTACATTTTTTCTATCATTCAAACACACAAATCGTACATTCAATCAATCATTTATTCAATGAAACTAACTAGTCAAACTGCAACCATTTATTTACAGAAACAAAATGCATTCATTCATTCAGTGACTCGAAGTGAACTTATCACTCAATGTAAGAAACTGCGCGTAAATTCCGTGATTGGAGCTTATCTCACGAATACAATGTCTCGAGCTTCACACATTCATTCGTAGCATCAAACTGATCTCATCCGTTCTTTGAATCAAACATCAAACATGCATTCAATAAATCAAAAGTTAATCATTGAATCAATTAAAGTGCGTCATTTCATACATTTAATGAATCTAACTGCAGTCATTTATTTACTAAAACAACCTACATTCATTCAATCAAACCAACTGCAAGAGTACAATGTCTCGAGCTTAACGCATTCATTCAATAAAACCTACTGCATTCATTCATTCACTAAATGAAACTTCAATCATACATTCCATGAATCAAACTGCACTCATTTATTTCCTGAAACACACTGCATTCATTCAATCATGCCGTGCATCAAATTGCACTCATTCATTCAACGAAACAAACTGCACGTGTTAATGAGCTTATCTCATGAACACAATCTCTCGAGCCTAGTGCCTTAATTCAATGAAGCAAATTACATTCACTAATTGAATGAAACATCAATCGTAGATTCTGTGAATCAGACTTTACTCATTGATACAAAAAAACAAATTTCTTCCAATGAATCAAATTATATGAATCTGCCTGATTAGCTTCATTGAATCAATGAATAATGTTTGATTCATTGAATGTACGACGGAGCGAATGAATGAATGCAATTTTTTTCATTGAATGAATGCGTTAGGGTCGGCACTCGTTGAATTAACACGGACAGTTTCTTTTTCATTGAATGTATGAGTGCAGTTTGTTTCGTGAAATGAATGAGTGCAGTTTGATTCATGAAAATGATGTGTCAAGTTAGTTTCATTGAATCAAAGAATAACGATCGATTTGTTGAAAGTATAACTGAAGCTTCATTCAATGAACGAACGCAGTTTGTTTCATTGAATGAATGCGTTTAGGGGCTCGAGAGATTGCGTGCATGACTGGAGCTCCTTAACACGTGCAGTTTGTTTCATGAATGAATGAGTGCAACTTGATGCACTGCATGATTCAATGAAAGTACGATTGAAGTTTCATTCAAAGAATGAATGAATGTTTCATTGAATGAATGCGTTAAGCTCGAGACATCGTATTCATGAGATATGCTCTTCTCATTGAATTAGTAGGTGCGATTTGTTTCATTGAATGAATGAGTGCATTGTCTTACAGTAAATGAATGTGTGCAGTTAGTATCATTAAATGTCATTTAATGTATGACTTTAGTTAATTTCATTGTATCAATGAATAACGTTTGATTCGTTGAAGGTACGATTCAATCTTGTTTGAATGAAAGAACGAATGCAGTTTGATTCTTTGAGTGAATATGTTAGGCTCGAAGCTATTGAATTCATGAGCTACGCACTACTCAATAAAATAGCATTGTTTCATTGAATGAATGAGTGCAGTGTCTTGCAGGCAATGAATGTGTGCAGTTAGTATCATTAATTGAATCTGCCAAATTAGGATGCGTTAGGTTTCGGCACATTGTATTCGTGAGATCCATTCTACTCATTAAATTAACACGTGCAGTTTTTCATTGAACGCATGAATGCAGTTTGATTCATTAAATGAATTTGTCAAGGTAGTTTCGTCGAATCAATGAATAACGATTGATTTATTGAAAGTACGATTGAAGTATCATTCAAGGAATGAATGCAGTTTGTTTCATTGAATTAAGGCGTTAGGCTCGAGAGATTGTATTGAAGAGATTATTCTTGAAGTAGGGCTTATGCCGACAACGTCGATTCTCCTGATCCTTGGATGCTGCCTGACCTGCTGCCCGTTTCCAGCAACACAGTTTTCAGTTTCATGAGATAAGCTCATTAACACGTGCAGTTAGTTTCTTCGAATGAACGAGTGCAATTTGATGCACTGCATGACTGAATGAACGCTGTCTGTTTGAGTAAATAAATGAGTGCAGTTTGATTCATGAGATGTATGAGTTACGTTTGTTTCATTGTATCAATGAATAACGTTTGATTCGTTGAAGGTACGATTCAATCTTGTTTGAATGAAAGAACGAATGCAGTTTGATTCTTTGAGTGAATATGTTAGGCTCGAAGCTATTGAATTCATGAGCTACGCACTACTCAATAAAATAGCATTGTTTCATTGAATGAATGAGTGCAGTGTCTTGCAGGCAATGAATGTGTGCAGTTAGTATCATTAATTGAATCTGCCAAATTAGGATGCGTTAGGTTTCGGCACATTGTATTCGTGAGATCCATTCTACTCATTAAATTAACACGTGCAGTTTTTCATTGAACGCATGAATGCAGTTTGATTCATTAAATGAATTTGTCAAGGTAGTTTCGTCGAATCAATGAATAACGATTGATTTATTGAAAGTACGATTGAAGTATCATTCAAGGAATGAATGCAGTTTGTTTCATTGAATTAAGGCGTTAGGCTCGAGAGATTGTATTGAAGAGATTATTCTTGAAGTAGGGCTTATGCCGACAACGTCGATTCTCCTGATCCTTGGATGCTGCCTGACCTGCTGCCCGTTTCCAGCAACACAGTTTTCAGTTTCATGAGATAAGCTCATTAACACGTGCAGTTAGTTTCTTCGAATGAACGAGTGCAATTTGATGCACTGCATGACTGAATGAACGCTGTCTGTTTGAGTAAATAAATGAGTGCAGTTTGATTCATGAGATGTATGAGTTACGTTTGTTTCATTGAATCAATGAATAACGTTTGATTCATTTGAATGTACGATTGAATTTTCTTTCTGTGAATGAATGCAGATGATTTCATTGAATGAATGTATTCAGCTCGCGACATTGTATTCGTGAGATAAACCCTATACATTGAATTAACATGTGCAGTTTCATACATTGAGTGAATGAGTTGACTTCGATTCAATGAATACATTTTGATTCTGTAAATATAGGTTTGCTGTTTGACTCATTAAATGTATGAGTCTAGTTAGTTTCATTGAATCAATGAACAACGTTTGATTCATTGAATGTACGATTCATACTTGTTTGAATAAATGAAGGAATGCAGTTTGTTCTTTGAATGACTGCGTTAAGCTCGGGATATTGTATTCATGAGATCCGCTCTACTCATTGAATTAACACGTGCAGTTTGTTTAATTGAATGAATGTGTGTTGCTTGATTCACTGAATGAATGAGCGAATGCAATTTGTTTCAGTAAATAAATGAGGGCATTTTGATTCATTAGATGAACGAGTTAAGTTTGTTTCATTGAGTCAATGAATACGATTCAATTTTCAGTCTGTGAATGAATGAATTTTTTTCATTGAATGAATGCGTTAGGCTCTAGACATCGTATTCATGAGATATGCTCTGCTCATTGAATTAACACGTGCAGTTTGTTTCATTGTATGAATGAGTGCAGTGTCTTTCAGAAAATGAATGTGTGCAGTTGGCACCATGAAATGAATATACCAAATCAGCTTCATTGACTCAATGATGATCGTTTGATTCATTGAACGTACGATTGAATGAATGAATGAATGGAGTTTGTTTCATTGAATGAATGCGTTGGGCTCGGCACATTGTATTCATGAGATGAGTTCTACTCAGTGAATTAACACGTGCAGTTTTTTTTCATTCAATGTATGAGTGCAGTTTATTTCATTAAACAAATGAGCGCAGTTTGATTCATTAAATGATTGTGTCAAGTTAATTTCATTCAATCAATGAATAACGATTGATTTATTGAAAGTATGATTGAGGGTTCATTCAATGAATGAATGTCGATTGTTTCATTGAATTAATGGTTAGGTTCGAGAGATTGTATTCATTAACACGCGCCGTTTGTTTCTTTGAACGAATGACTGCAGTTTGATGCACTGAATGATTGTATGAATGCAGTCTGTTTCAGTATATAAATGAGTGCAGTTTGATTCATTAGATGCATGAGTTAAGTTTCTTTCATTGAATCAATGAAAATGTTCGATTCATGGAAAGTACGATTGAAGTTTCATTCAATGAATGAATGCAGTTGGTTTCATTGAATGAATGCGTTAAGCTCGAAACATTGTACTCATGACATAAGCTCAACTCATTGAATGAACACGTGCAGTTGATTTCTTTGAATGTACGTTTGCAGGTTGTTTTAGTAAATAGGTTAGATTCAGTAAATGTATGAAGTTTTATTGAATCAGTGTATAACTTTTGATTTATTGAATGTACGTTTGAAGTTTGATTCAAAGAACGGATGAATGCAGTTTGATGCTATGAAAGAATGTGTTAAGCTCGCGACATTGTATTCGTTAGATAAACTCTATTCATTGAATTAACGCGTGCAGTTTCATACATCGAACGATTTCACTTCGATTCACTGAATGAATGAATGAATGCATTTTGTCTGTTTGAGTCATTAAATGTATGAATCTAATTAGTTTAATTGAATCAATGAATAACGTTTGATTCATTGCATGTACGATTCAAGTTTGTTTGAATGAATTAAGGAATGCAGTTTGTTTCTTTGAATGAATGTGTTAAGCTCGAGATATTGCATTCATGAGATACGCTCTACTCGTTGAATTAACGCGTGCAGATTGTTTAATTGAATGAATGTGCGCTGTTTGATTCACTGACTGAATGAACGAATGCAATTTGTTTTGATAAATAAGTGCAGTTTGATTCATGAGATGTATGAGTTAAGTTTGTTTCATTGAATCAATAAATAACGTTTGATTAATTGAATGTACGATTGTATGAATGAACGAATGCAGTTTGTTTCTTGAATGAATGTGTTAAGCTCGAGATATTGTATTCAGGAGAAACGCTCTATTCATTGAATTAACACGTTCAGTTTGTTTCATTGAATGTATGAGTATCTTTCAGTAAATGAACGTGTGCAATTCGAATCTTTAAAATGAATCTGCCAATTTAGCTTCATTGAATCAATGATTAACGTTTGATTCATTGAATGTACGATTGTACGAATGAATGAATGCAGCTTGTTGCACTGAATGAATGCATTAGGGTCGGCGTATCGTATTCATGAGATAAGTTCTACTCTTTGAATTAAGACGTGCAGTTTTTTTCATTGAAGTATTTATTTACTACAAGAAAGTGCATTCAGTCTTTCATTCAGTGAAACAAATGTGCACCCTTTCATTCAATGAAACAAACTGCATGCATTAATTCAGTGAGTAGAGCTTATCTTTTGAATACAATATCTCGAGCTTAACAGATTCAGCTTAACAGAATCGCCTCTGAAAAACTTCATTTTTCAACGTGAAAATTTCCTGCTGGATCTGAAAAGATATCAGAAAGCACTGCAGTTAGGGAAGAATTTTACAATTGAGGAAATATCCAGAGAGCAGGTGATAGCTCTGTGTAATCTCCAGTAAAAGAAGTTTACAAATTCAACTACTGTGAGCCATGGATAAACATTCAGAACAGACAAAAAGTACAACTTTGCAGTGTCTTAATCCACCCTTACTCAGCAAGATCTGTGTACATTTGCTACTCAATTTCCCGCTGACTACAATCCAATCAAAGTGATCATCCTCTTCTTATTTCTCAGTTTTACCCACATCGCCTCACTGGACAATCTCTCCAGAATATCCTCTCTAAGTACTGCCATGATGTTTATTCTAATCAAAAATGTCATTCCCTTCTTGTTCCTATAGTTTCTGTAATCCAGGTAATTGAACTGCTTTTCCTGTTCCTTCCTCAACCATGTTTCTGTCATAGCTATGATATCCCATGTACCCATCTCTGCACTGAGTTCATCTGCCTTATCTGTCAGGTCTCTTGCTTTGACATAAATGCAGTTTAATTTATCAGTCTTGCCTTGTTCACTGCTACCCTCTTGCTTACCTTGTCTATTTAACTTCCTGTCTCCAACTTTTGTACTCGCCTCAACCTTCTCTTCTGTCTCGCTACTGGTTAGGGTCTCACATTCCTGCCAGACCAGTTCAAATTTACTCTTGTAAACCTCATTTCCACAGAAGAGATATCCCCAAAAATCTAAATTTCTACCCTATAACTTTAACCCTTCAATTATATACCCTTTCCTACTCTCATTATCATATAACACTGTGAGTACTCCAGAGATTATTACCGTTGAGGTCCAGCTTTTTAAATTTCTTGTCAATTTCTAAATATTGATTCTTCAGGATCTCATCCTGTGTATAACAACCTCCAGCTGAGGTTAGCTGGCAAGTTTGTTTGCAGACGTTTCATCACTATACTAGATAACATAATCAGTGCGCCTCTGCTGAACAATTGGTGTTCTGTCCTGCTTGCTATTCATGGTCTGGGTCCATTGGGATTGGCGGTGTTATTTCCTGTTTTGTTGTTGGTAGTGTTTCAACATCTGGCTGCTCAGACTCCATTTTGAGAAATTGCTGCAGTTGAATTGAGATATGCTTTACCCTGGCACTGGAGAGGTAACACACTATTTTGGAATCTCACTTGTGGCCTCAGAAGTACCTCTCCATGCCCCTGACTAGAGTGTCCCCTAGTCGTGCTTGGACTTTGCCATAGCATGATTTGCAGCAGAGCCAGTCATGATGCCACAGATGAGATTGTTTCCAGCCTTCCCTCCCTGAACAGTATCTAAGCAATACCCTCTCTTTAGAGATATGAGGGGTTCTCATAGAAATGTATAAGATCATGAGAGGCATGGTTATTGTGAATGCGCTCAGCCTTTTTCAAGGAATTGAGGATGAGAAGGCATCCATTTAAGGTTAGAGAGAAAAGAATAAAAGAGAACCTGAAGGGTAACTATTTTTACACAGAGGGTGGGATGCATACGGAATGAGCTTTCAATGAAAGTTGATGACATTAACAACATTTTTTAAAAATTTGGATAAATACGTGGGATTGGAAAAGTTTAGAAGTACTTGGCCAAGTGAAAAGAAATGGGGTTTGCTTGGATGGACATTTTGGTGAGCATGGACTAGTTTGGGCATAAGGGCCTGTCTCCATGCTGTGGGATTCTATGACTCTATGACTTGTTTGAAATGGGTTTTCCGCAGGTGACCTGTATTCGACCCGTCTATCTCTCTTTGCAGTAACATATTCACCTGACTAAACCTACCTAATACTGTTCTAATTAGCCTTCTTGATGAAGGATTTTTGTCCAAACATCGATTTTCCTGCTCCTTGGATGCTGCCTGACCTGCTGTGCTTTTCCAGCACTGCTCTAGTCTTGACTCTAATCTCCAGCATCTGCAGTACCCACTTTCACTTTAGTCTTCCCCACCACCAACCTGGTAATTTCACATGAAGATCAGTCTTATCTTTATCAAGTTTATTGGGATGACTGTGACTCACTATCAGACATTTTAACATAGAACATAGAACAGTACAGTACAGAACAGGCCCTTCAGCCCACGATGTTGTGCCGACCACTCATCATGTATGCACCCTCAAATTTCTGTGACCATGTGCATGTCCAGTAGTCTCTTAAATGTCTCCAATGACCTTGTTTCCGCAACTGCTGCTGGCAAGGCATTCCATGCTCTCACAACTATGTGTAAAGAACCCGCCTCTGACATCCCCTCTATACTTTTCTCCAACCAGGTTAAAACTATGACCCCTCGTGTTAATCATTTCTACCCTGGGAAATAGTCTCTGGCTATCGACTCTATCTATGCCTCTCATTATCTTGTATACCTCAATTAGGTCCCCTCTTCTCCTCCTTTTCTCCAGTGAAAAAAGTCCAAGCTCAGTCAACCTCTCCTCATAAGATAATCCTTCCAGTCCAGGCAGCTTCCTGGTAAACCTCCTCTGAACCCTCTCCAAAGCATTCACATCTTTCCTGTAATAGGGCGACCAGAACTGGATGCAGTATTCCAAGTGCGGTCTCAGCAAAGTTTTATAGAGCTGCAACAAGACCTCACGACTCTTAAACTCAACTCCATATGTTTTCTTAATAACTCTGTCCACTTGGGTGGCCATTTTAAGGGATCTATGTACCTGCACACCAAGATCCCTCTGTTCCTCCACACTGCCAAGAATCCTATCCTTAATCCTGTACTCAGCTTTCAAATTCGACCTTCCAAAATGCATCACCTCGCATTTATCCAGGTTGAACTGCATCTGCCACCTCTCAGCCCATCTCTGCATCCTGTCAATGTCCCACTGCAGCCTACAACAGCCCTCTATGTTGTCAACAGCCCTCTATACAGCTCACCAACCTTTGTGTCATCTGCAAACTTGCTGACCCATCCTTCAATCCCCGCATCCAAGTCATTAATAAAAATTACAAACAGTAGCGGCCCAAGGACAGAGCCCTGTGGAACACCAATAAAAGATGACTGGCTTCTTCTTCCCAAAGACACTCGCATTTCTGTGCCAAATTCTCTTTGCACCTGGATTGCACCAAAGATCATCTGACACACTTAGGGTGGCATGCTGGCTCAGTGAGTAGCATTGCTGCCTCGTGACTGTGTGGAGTTTGCACATTCTCCCTGTTTCTGCATGGGTTTCCTCCAGGTGCTCCAGTTTCCTCCCACAATCCAAAGATCTGCAGGTGAGGTGAATTGGCCATGCTAAATTGCACTTGGTATTTTAGACCTTAAAAGATGTGATTGGGGAATTGAAACAGAAAGCAAGGAAAAGCAGATGACTTAAATCAATATTATGTATATATTGACTGTGGAGGACACTATAAACTTGCCAAAGATATCAGATAAGCAAGTTATTAATGGGAACAATGTCTTTTCAAAATCTCAACTGAAAGGAATAAAGTATAAGGGACTGAAGGCAAACAAATCACCAGGACTTTACAGTCTGCATCCAAGGGTTTTGAGGTTAATGACTGCAGAACAGGCATTGGTTGAAGTATTCCAGAACTCACTTGATTCTGGCACAGTTAAAGTGGATTATAAATGTGACACACTTGTATAAGAAGGGATACAGAAAAAAGGAAACTTTAAGACAGTTAACCTGACATTTGTCATTGAAAAACATTAAGTTCATTAGAAAAAGGAAATGGCTGGTTATTTACAAAAGCTTGACATAATCAGAATCAAGATGGTCCCGTGAAAAGGAAACCATGTTTGACAAATTTGTTAGAATTCTTTGAGGATTTATAAAACAGAATTGATGAAGGGCAATCAGCTGATGTAATGTACTTGAATTTCTAGAAGGCATTCAATAAGGTACCACATAAAAGGTTATTGCACAAGATAGGTGCTCATGGTAATTCGGAGTTATGTATTAGCATGCTTTGGTTAATACACAAAAGACAGAGAGTCCAGATTAACAGGTCTTTTTCATGTCGGAAAGACATAATTAGTGGAGATGCTTTTATTTCATTCATGGAATGTAGGTGTTGCTGGCTGGGCCAGTATTAAATGCCCATTTGTAGCTGTCCTTGAGAAGGTAGCAGTGTGTAAAATTAGAGGGTTCCAGGATTTTTATCCAGTGGTACTGCATGAACTGTTGCATACTTCCAAGTCAGAGTGGTGAGTAGTAGCATTTGCATGTGACTACTGTTAGGAAGGTGCTGTCAGAAACTAAACTGAGCTAGCCATAAAAATACTGGGGCTACAAGAGCACCTGCAAGTTTAGGGGTCCTTCAGCAATCAACTCACCTCTTGACTCCCCAACGCCAGTCCAAGGCACAAGTCAGGAGTGTTGTGTAATGCTCCACGATTGCCTGGATGAGTGCAGCTCCAAAAACACTTAAGGTTGACATCATCCAGGGCAAAGCAACTCAGTTGATAGACACTGTATTTGTAACATTAACTCTTTCCATCAACAAGGTCAATGGTAACCTCCACACTGGGAAGATGGGGTCGGTAGGGTGGGGAAGGTGGTGGAGAGGTGATTCATTTTCCTTGCTCTTCCTTATTTTGATGCAAACTAATTCCATATCAAGATATATTTCTCCTATTTCACTGTTCTCCAATACAACCCTTTATTAACAATGCTACCCCACCTCCTTTTCTTCATTTTCCTTTTTTCAGAACATTAAATACCCTTGAGTATTGAGTTTCCAGTCGTCCTCACCTGAGGAATGTCTTCGCTTCTCTGAAAGTTCTCTGAAGTCTTATTTGTTTGTTTCTTTTTGGGCCATCAACTCATCTATCTTGTTGGAAAAGTTGCATGCATTCAGGTGAAGAACCTTAAGCTTTGTTGTTTTTTTACTATTGATAGTTATTCTATGTTAATGTCTTGCTGTGTTCTTCTGCATATAATTTCTACCTATCCTGTTACACTGAGGCAGGACTGCAGGATCAAAGTCGAGAGTGTAGTGCTGAAAAAGCACAGCAGGTCAGGCAGCATCCGAGGAGCAGGTGAATTGATGTTCAGGCATAAATCCTTCAATCAGGAATGGTCAGTCAGGGAGTGATCCCACACTCAGTCAAATAGCTTGTCCAATCTTACTCCAAGGGATTGGAAATTTTCAATCAGTACTTCGGTCTGAACAAATTCTATGGATCTGTGTTCTTGCAGTCTATGGATTGGGCGATGGCCAGTCTTGCAGGACAGGTGCACTAATTTACAAGGATCACAAGTAGGTCAGTCTGGAACCTGTGGAGACATCAATTCTGAGCTGGGGCTGGGGCTTTTTGGGCTGGGTTGTTGACTTTGTAATGATACTGAGATGGAGCAATTTGAGTTGAAAAGCTAAAAGCTCAACAGGAGGCAGGAACAGTAACACAAAAGAAAACATGAAAAATGGGACAAGGAGGCCAGAACAATACAACAATGTCTCGAGCATAACACATTCATTCATTGCTTCAAACTGATTTCATCCGTTCTTTGAATCAATCTTCAAACATACATTCAATAACTCAAAATTTATTAATTGTTTCAATGAAAGTAACTCATTGCATACATTTACCGCATATAACTGCACTCATTTATTTTCTAAAACAAACTGCAAACGTTCATTCAATTAAATCAACTGCACGTGTTATTCAATGAGTAGAGCTTATCTCATGAGTACAATGTCTCGATCTTAACGCAAGCATTCAATGATGCCAACTGCATTTTTTCATTCACTGAATGAAAGTTCAACGTGCATTCATTTAATCAAACGTCATTCATTGATTCAATGAAACAAACTTAACTCGTACATCTAATGATTCACACTGCACGGATCTATTTACTGAAATAGATTGCATTCTTTCAATTCATTCAGTGAATCAAACTGCTCATCTTCATTCAATGAAACAAATTGCAAGTGTTCATTCAATGAATAGAGAGTATCTCATTCATACATTATCTCGAGCTTAACACATTCATTCAAAGAAAGAAATTGCATTCGTTCTTTCATTCAAACAAATTTTAAATCGTACATTCAATGAACCAAAATTTAAGCATTTCTTCAATGAAACTACCTAGACTCGCCATTTAATGAATCAAACTGCAACCATTTATTTGCAGAAACAAAATGCATTCATTTGTTCATTCATTCAGTCAATCGAAGTGAACTTATTCATTCATTGTATGAAGCTGCACGTAGTAATTGAATGAATAGGAGCTTATCTCACGAATACAATGTCTCGAGCTGAACACATTCATTCATAGCCTCAAACTGATTTCATTCATTCTTTGAATCAAACGTCAAACATACATTCAATAAATCAAAATTTATTCATTGATTCAATGAAAGCAACTCATTGCACACATTTGCTGAATATAACTGCAATCATTTCTTCTCTAAAACAAACTGCCAGCATTCTTTCTATCAAACCAGCTGCACGTGTTATTCAATGAGTAGAGCATATCTCATGAGTGCAATGTCTCGATCTTAACGCAAGCATTCAATGATACCAACCGCATTTTTTTCATTCACTGAATGAAACTTCAATCGTACATTCACTCAATCAAACGTTATTCGTTGATTCAATGAAACAAACCGATCTCGTACATCTAATGAATCACACTGCACTGATCTATTTACTGAAATAAATTGTATTCTTTCAATTCATTCAGTGAATCAAACTGCACACATTCATTCAATGAAACAAATTGCAAGTGTTCATTCAATGAATGGAGAGTATCTCATCCATACAATAACTCGAGCGTAACACCCATTCATAGAAACAAACGGCATTCGTTCTTTCATTCAAACAAACTTTAAATCGTACATTCAATGAACCAAACGTTATTCATTTATTTATTGACATTACCTAGACTCTACATTTAATGAATCAAACTGCAACCATTTATTTGCAGAAACAAAATACATTCATTTATTTATTCATTCAGTGAATCGAAGGGAACTTATTCACTCAATGTATGAAGCTGCACGTATTAATTCAATGAATAGAGCTAATCTCACGAATACAATGTCTCGAGCTTAACACATTCATTCATAGTTTCAAACTGATTTCATCCGCTCTTTGAATCAAACTTCAAACATGCATTCAACAAATCAAAATTTATTCATTGATTCCATGAAAATAAGTCATTGCATACGTTTAGTGAATCTAACTGCACTCATTTATTTACTAAAACAAACTGCAAACATTCATTCAATTCAACCAACTGCAGGTGTTAATTCAATGAGTAGAGCTTATCTCATGAGTACCATGCCTCACTCTCTACGCAAGCATTCAATGATGCCAATTTCATTTATTCATTCACTGAATGAAACATCAATCGTACATTCCATGAATCAAACGTTATTCATTGATTCAGTGAACGACACATTGTATTCATGAGAAAAATTCTACTCATCGAATTAACACGTGCAGTTTGTTTAAATGAATGTTCGAGTGCAATACCTCCCTCTGCTTCCCGAATGATCCGAAGTTCATCCAGCTCCACCTCCCACATTCTGCAGAAGGAACATTCAACTGCCCTAACCTCCATTCTCACGATACCTAATTCCAAATGGACTTTCTCACATCAAGAAGACCGCTTAACCTTCCTGCTCTGAGTGCAGTTTAGTTTCGCATCAGCCAGTGACTGGAAAGCATACGTTACTGGACGTTCCTCTCTGTTGAATCACCAGTGAGTTGACATTACCCTGCTACCCTATTCAATAAGTCAAAATTTATTCATTGATTCAATGAAAGTAATTTCGTACATTCACTGAATCTAACTGCACTCATTTATTTGCAGAAACAAACTGCAAACAATCATTCAATCAAACCAACTGTACCTGTTGATTCAATGAGTACAGCTTATCTCATGAGTACAATTTCTCGTCTTAACGCAAGCATTCAATGATGCCAATTTCATTTATTCATTCACTGAATTAAACTTCAATCGTACATTCCATGATTCAAACGTTATTCATTGATTCAATGAAACAAACCTAACTCATACATCTAATGAATCAAACTGCAGTTTATTTATTGAAAGAAACTGCATTCATTCAGTCATAAGTGCATCAAACTGCACTCATTCTTTCAACGAAACAATGTTAATGAGCTTGTTAATGAGCACATGTTAATGAGCATATCTCATGAATACAATCTCTCGAGCTGAGTGCTTTAATTCAATGAAACAAACTGCATTCAATTATTGAATGAAACGTCAATCGGATATACTGTGAGTCGAACGTTATTCATTGATTCAATAAAACTAACTAGATACTTTCATTTCATGAATCAACATGCACTCATATATTTAATGAAACAAACTGCACTCGGACATTCAATGAAACAAACTGTAGCCACCCAGTTAAGAGGAAGCAGGAAGATTGTGTAAGGTGGAGGAGACAAGGCTCAGACGAGGTTCTTGAGGTTTACAAGGTAGCCACGAAGGAACTAAAGAATGGACGTAGGAGAGCTACAAGGGGGCATAAAGAAACATTAGTGGGTAGGATTAAGGAAACACTAAGACATTCAAAGCTTATGTGAGGAACAAGAGGATGGCCAGAGGATGATCAGAGATAGTGAAGTGAATTTGTGCCTGGAGTCAATGGACATAGGGGAGATCTTTAATGAATACTTTGCTTCAGTATTCACCAGTGAGAGGGATTTTGTCGTTTATCAGGACAGCAGAAACAGAATGTTACCCTACAACAGGTAGATGTTAACAAAAATGATGTGCTGAAAAATTTGAAAAGCATGGGGATAAATAAGTCCCATGGGCCACACGGGATATATTCAAGGTGACACGAAATGAGGGAAGAGGTTGCTGCATTTTGGTACTGATCCATGAGTCCTTAGTGTCCACTGGAGTATTAGCAGATGATTGGAGGATAGCAAATATTATTCTCTTGTTATAGAAAGGGAATGAGATAATCCTGGGAATTACAGACTATTCAGCCATACGACTGTGGCATGCAAATTATTGTATTCGATTCTGAGAGACAGGATTTATGACTACTTGGAAAACCATAGTTTGATTAGTAATAATCAGTATAGCTTTGTGAGTCCAGTCATGCTTATTGAAGACTTTGAGGATGTGACAAAACACGTTGATGAAGGTAGAACAGTGGATGTGGTGTACATCGATTTTAGCAAGGCATTTGTTAACCTTCCTGATGTTCGCTTTATTCAAAATGTAATCAGACATGGGATACAGGGAAATTTAGCTGGCTGGATGGAGAATTGGCTGGCCATTGAAGACAGAGGTTGGTCATAGATGTCAAGTATTCAGCCTGGACCTTGGTGACCAGTGGCGTTCCACAAGGACGTCCTGGGATTACCAGAATCCTCCAAAAATACCTATGAGAGTTTATACAAGACTGCCACTTGCGGTATCATCAGCCTACACCTTTTTCCAGTGGACAATGGAGAACATTTTAAAAGGGTTACCCCAGGTCACCAATAATCTGAATTAATTCCTATCAAACAGAAAGACAAGTAAAGAGCACTTAGAGAACATGGACATAGTGCTACAATCTTTCTATGCGAGCGGTATATACCTGAGAAGGGGAAAATGTGTGTTCCAGGTGCCCCAAGTGATCGACTTGGGTCAAGGAGTTGACAAGATCAGATTACACCTATTGGAAGATAAAGTGACTGAAATCATAGGTGCCTGGCTCTACTGAAGCCTATGTCTGTCATAAGGTAATAACTATTATTATTCTATAATTATTATAGAAACTTCCTATGTAACCTGGCCTCCCTCTTGGCACCCTTGCACCTGCTATTGTAAAAGGGTCAGCCTTTGAAATGGTCATGCGGCCTTAATGGAATTGAAAGAAACAACTATCTTTGTCTAGGGTGTTAGCACACAGCGATCCTAAGCGAGAGATGATCCTGACATATAGACATAGGGTATCAGGGTAATGTCAGCTCACTGGTGGCTCAACAGAGAGGAACGCGCAGTAACGTATGCTTTCCGGTCATTGGCTGATGCGAAACTCAAATGCACTCAGAGCAGGAAGGTTAAGCGGTCTTCTTTGCCGTGAGAAAGTCAATTTGGAATTTAGAAAAGTGGAAATGAAGGTTACGGCAGTTGAATGTTCCTTCTGCAGAATGTGGGCGGGGTTAAGGGTCACATAAGTGTCCCCGCTGGCTACATCTGCGGGAAGTGCACCCAACTCCAGCCTCTCGAAAACAGTGTTAGAGAACTGGAGCTGGAGCTGGATGAACTTCGGATCATTCGGGAGGCAGAGGGAATTATTGCACTCGAACATTCAATGAAACAAACTGCACGTGTTAATTCAATGAGTAGAAATTTTCTCAAGAATACAATGTGCCGAGACTAACGCACTAAATGTGCCTAATCAAACAAACTGCATTCATTCAAACCGCATTCAATTATTGATTCAAACGTCAATCGTATATTAGGTGAATCGAACGTCACTCATTGATTCAATGAAACGAACTAGACACTTTCATTTCATGAATCAAACTGCCCTCATATATTTATTGAAACAAACTGCACTCGAACATTCAATGAATCATACTACACACATTCATTCAATGAGTGGAACTTATCTCATGAATAAAATGTGCCGAGCCAAACGCACTAAATGTGCCTAATCAAACAAACTGCATCATTCGTTCATTCAATCTTGCATTCAATGAAAATTTATTCATTGTTTCAATGAAGCTAATTTGGCAGAGTCATTGAATGATATCAACTGCACTCATTTATTTACTGAAAGACACTGCACACATTCACTCAATGAAACAAACTGTACGGCTTAATTCAATGAGTAGAGCATATCTCATGAATACGATGTCTCGAGCCTAACGCATTTATTCAATGAAACAAAATGCATTCATTCAGGGAATGAAAATTCACTCGTACATTCAATGAATCAAACGATTCAATTTTCAGTCTGTGAATGAATGAATTTTTTTCATTGAATGAATGCGTTAGGCTCTAGACAGCGTATTCATGAGATATGCTCTGCTCATTGAATTAACACGTGCAGTTTGTTTCATTGTATGAATGAGTGCAGTGTCTTTCAGAAAATGAATGTGTGCAGTTGGCACCATGAAATGAATATGCCAAATCAGCTTCATTGACTCAATGATGATCGTTTGATTCATTGAACGTACGATTGAATGAATGAATGAATGGAGTTTGTTTCATTGAATGAATGCGTTGGGCTCGGCACATTGTATTCATGAGATGAGTTCTACTCAGTGAATTAACACGTGCAGTTTTTTTTCATTCAATGTATGAGTGCAGTTTATTTCATTAAACAAATGAGCGCAGTTTGATTCATTAAATGATTGTGTCAAGTTAATTTCATTCAATCAATGAATAACGATTGATTTATTGAAAGTATGATTGAGGGTTCATTCAATGAATGAATGTCGATTGTTTCATTGAATTAATGGTTAGGTTCGAGAGATTGTATTCATTAACACGCGCCGTTTGTTTCTTTGAACGAATGACTGCAGTTTGATGCACTGAATGATTGTATGAATGCAGTCTGTTTCAGTATATAAATGAGTGCAGTTTGATTCATTAGATGCATGAGTTAAGTTTCTTTCATTGAATCAATGAAAATGTTCGATTTATGGAAAGTACGATTGAAGTTTCATTCAATGAATGAATGCAGTTGGTTTCATTGAATGAATGCGTTAAGCTCGAAACATTGTACTCATGACATAAGCTCTACTCATTGAATTAACACGTGCAGTTGATTTCTTTGAATGTACGTTTGCAGGTTGTTTTAGTAAATAGGTTAGATTCAGTAAATGTATGAATTTTTATTGAATCAATGTATAACTTTTGATTTATTGAATGTACGTTTGAAGTTTGATTCAAAGAACGGATGAATGCAGTTTGATGCTATGAAAGAATGTGTTAAGCTCGCGACATTGTATTCGTTAGATAAACTCTATTCATTGAATTAACGCGTGCAGTTTCATACATCGAACGATTTCACTTCGATTCACTGAATGAATGAATGAATGCATTTTGTCTGTTTGAGTCATTAAATGTATGAATCTAATTAGTTTAATTGAATCAATGAATAACGTTTGATTCATTGCAATTACGATTCAAGTTTGTTTGAATGCATTAAGGAATGCAGTTTGTTTCTTTGAATGAATGTGTTAAGCTCGAGATATTGCACTCATGAGATATGCTCTACTCATTGAATTAACGCGTGCAGATTGTTTAATTGAATGAATGTGCGCTGTTTGATTCACTGACTGAATGAACGAATGCAATTTGTTTTGGTAAATAAGTAAGTGCAGTTTGATTCATGAGATGTATGAGTTAAGTTTGTTTCATTGAATCAATAAATAACGTTTGATTAATTGAATGTACGATTGTATGAATGAACGAATGCAGTTTGTTTCTTGAATGAATGTGTTAAGCTCGAGATATTGTATTCAGGAGAAACGCTCTATTCATTGAATTAACACGTTCAGTTTGTTTCATTGAATGTATGAGTATCTTTCAGTAAATGAACGTGTGCAATTCGAATCTTTAAAATGAATCTGCCAATTTAGCTTCATTGAATCAATGATTAACGTTTGATTCATTGAATGTACGATTGTACGAATGAATGAATGCAGCTTGTTGCACTGAATGAATGCATTAGGGTCGGCGCATCGTATTCATGAGATAAGTTCTACTCTTTGAATTAAGACGTGCAGTTTTTTTCATTGAAGTATTTATTTACTACAAGAAAGTGCATTCAGTCTTTCATTCAGTGAAACAAATGTGCACCCTTTCATTCAATGAAACAAACTGCATGCATTAATTCAGTGAGTAGAGCTTATCTTTTGAATACAATATCTCGAGCTTAACAGATTCAGCTTAACAGAATCGCCTCTGAAAAACTTCATTTTTCAACGTGAAAATTTCCTGCTGGATCTGAAAAGATATCAGAAAGCACTGCAGTTAGGGAAGAATTTTACAATTGAGGAAATATCCAGAGAGCAGGTGATAGCTCTGTGTAATCTCCTTGAACATCCAGTAAAAGAAGTTTACAAATTCAACTACTGTGAGCCATGGATAAACATTCAGAACAGACAAAAAGTACAACTTTGCAGTGTCTTAATCCACCCTTACTCAGCAAGATCTGTGTACATTTGCTACTCAATTTCCCGCTGACTACAATCCAATCAAAGTGATCATCCTCTTCTTATTTCTCAGTTTTACCCACATCGCCTCACTGGACAATCTCTCCAGAATATCCTCTCTAAGTACTGCCATGATGTTTATTCTAATCAAAAATGTCATTCCCTTTTCCTCACTTATTCTCCATCTCTTGTTCCTATAGTTTCTGTAATCCAGGTAATTGAACTGCTTTTCCTGTTCCTTCCTCAACCATGTTTCTGTCATAGCTATGATATCCCATGTACCCATCTCTGCACTGAGTTCATCTGCCTTATCTGTCAGGTCTCTTGCTTTGACATAAATGCAGTTTAATTTATCAGTCTTGCCTTGTTCACTGCTACCCTCTTGCTTACCTTGTCTATTTAACTTCCTGTCTCTAACTTTTGTACTCGCCTCAACCTTCTCTTCTGTCTCACTACTGGTTAGGGTCTCACATTCCTGCCAGACCAGTTCAAATTTACTCTTGTAAACCTCATTTCCACAGAAGAGATATCCCCAAAAATCTAAATTTCTACCCCATAACTTTAACCCTTCAATTATATACCCTTTCCTACTCTCATTATCATATAACACTGAGTACTCCAGAGATTATTACCGTTGAGGTCCAGCTTTTTAAATTTCTTGTCAATTTCTAAATATTGATTCTTCAGGATCTCATCCTGTGTATAACAACCTCCAGCTGAGGTTAGCTGGCAAGTTTGTTTGCAGATGTTTCATCACTATACTAGATAACATAATCAGTGCGCCTCTGCTGAACAATTGGTGTTCTGTCCTGCTTGCTATTCATGGTCTGGGTCCATTGGGATTGGCGGTGTTATTTCCAGTTTTGTTGATGGTAGTGTTTCAACATCTGGCTGCTCAGACTCCATTTTGAGAAATTGCTGCAGTTGAATTGAGATATGCTTTACCCTGGCACTGGGGAGGTAACACACTATTTTGGAATCTCACTTGTGGCCTCAGAAATACCTCTCCATGCCCCTGACTAGAGTGTCCCCTAGTCGTGCTTGGACTTTGCCATAGCATGATTTACAGCAGAGCCAGTCATGATGCCACAGATGAGACTGTTTCCAGCCTTCCCTCCCTGAACAGTATCTAAGCAATACCCTCTCTTTAGAGATATGAGGGGTTCTCATAGAAATGTATAAGATCATGAGAGGCATGGATATTGTGAATGCGCTCAGCCTTTTTCAAGGAATTGAGGATGAGAAGGCATCCATTTAAGGTTAGAGAGAAAAGAATAAAAGAGAACCTGAAGGGTAACTATTTTTACACAGAGGGTGGGATGCATACGGAATGAGCTTTCAATGAAAGTTGTTGACATTAACAACATTTTTCAAAAATTTGGATAAATACGTGGGATTGGAAAAGTTTAGAAGTACTTGGCCAAGTGAAAAGGAATGGGGTTTGCTTGGATGGACATTTTGGTGAGCATGGACTAGTTTGGGCATAAGGGCCTGTCTCCATGCTGTGGGATTCTATGACTCTATGACTTGTTTGAAATGGGCTTGCCGCAGGAGACCTGTATTCTACCCGTCTATCTCTCTTTGCAGTAACATATTCACCTGACTAAACCTACCTAATACTGTTCTAATTAGCCTTCTTGATGAAGGATTTTGTCCAAACATCGATTTTCCTGCTCCTTGGATGCTGCCTGACCTGCTGTGCTTTTCCAGCACTGCTCTAGTCTTGACTCTAATCTCCAGCATCTGCAGTACCCACTTTCACTTTAGTCTTCCCCACCACCAACCTGGTAATTTCACATGAAGATCAGTCTTATCTTTATCAAGTTTATTGGGTTGACTGTGACTCACTATCAGACATTTTAACATAGAACATAGAACAGTACAGCACAGAACAGGCCCTTCAGCCCACGATGTTGTGCCGACCACTCATCATGTATGCACCCTCAAATTTCTCTGATCATGTGCATGTCCAGTAGTCTCTTAAATGTCTCCAATGACCTTGTTTCCACAACTGCTGCTGGCAAGGCATTCCATGCTCTCACAACTATGTGTAAAGAACCCGCCTCTGACATCCCCTCTATACTTTTCTCCAACCAGGTTAAAACTATGACCCCTCGTGTTAGTCATTTCTGCCCTGGGAAATAGTCTCTGGCTATCGACTCTATCTATGCCTCTCATTATCTTGTATACCTCAATTAGGTCCCCTCTTCTCCTCCTTTTCTCCAGTGAAAAAAGTCCAAGCTCAGTCAACCTCTCCTCATAAGATAATCCCTCCAGTGCAGGCAGCATCCTGGTAAACCTCCTCTGAACCCTCTCCAAAGCATTCACATCTTTCCTGTAATAGGGCGACCAGAACTGGATGCAGTATTCCAAGTGCGGTCTCAGCAAAGTTTTATAGAGCTGCAACAAGACCTCACGACTCTTAAACTCAACTCCATATGTTTTCTTAATAACCCTGTCCACTTGGGTGGCCATTTTAAGGGATCTATGTACCTGCACACCAAGATCCCTCTGTTCCTCCACACTGCCAAGAATCCTATCCTTAATCCTGTACTCAGCTTTCAAATTCGACCTTCCAAAATGCATCACCTCGCATTTATCCAGGTTGAACTGCATCTGCCACCTCTCAGCCCATCTCTGCATCCTGTCAATGTCCCACTGCAGCCTACAACAGCCCTCTATGGTGTCAACAGTCCTCTATACAGCTCACCAACCTTTGTGTCATCTGCAAACTTGCTGACCCATCCTTCAATCCCCGCATCCAAGTCATTAATAAAAATTACAAACAGTAGCGGCCCAAGGACAGAGCCCTGTGGAACACCAATAAAAGATGACTGGCTTCTTCTTCCCAATGACACTCGCATTTCTGTGCCAAATTCTCTTTGCACCTGGATTGCACCAAAGATCATCTGACACACTTAGGGTGGCATGCTGGCTCAGTGATTAGCATTGCTGCCTCGTGACTGTGTGGAGTTTGCACTTTCTCCCTGTTTCTGCATGGGTTTCCTCCAGGTGCTCCAGTTTCCTCCCACAATCCAAAGATCTGCAGGTGAGGTGAATTGGCCATGCTAAAGTGCACTTGGTATTTTAGACCTTAAAAGATGTGATTGGGGAATTGAAACAGAAAGCAAGGAAAAGCAGATGACTTAAACCAATATTATGTATATATTGACTGTGGAGGACACTATAAACTTGCCAAAGATATCAGATAAGCAAGGTATTAATGGGAACAATGTCTTTTCAAAATCTCAACTGAAAGGAATAAAGTATAAGGGACTGAAGGCAAACAAATCACCAGGACTTTACAGTCTGCATCCAAGGGTTTTGAGGTTAATGACTGCAGAACAGGCATTGGTTGAAGTATTCCAGAACTCACTTGATTCTGGCACATTTAAAGTGGATTATAAATGTGACACACTTGTATAAGAAGGGATACAGAAAAAAGGAAACTTTAAGACAGTTAACCTGACATTTGTCATTGAAAAACATTAAGTTCATTAGAAAAAGGAAATGGCTGGTTATTTACAAAAGCTTGACATAATCAGAATCAAGATGGTCCCGTGAAAAGGAAACCATGTTTGACAAATTTGTTAGAATTCTTTGAGGATTTATAAAACAGAATTGATGAAGGGCAATCAGCTGATGTAATGTACTTGACTTTCTAGAAGGCATTCAATAAGGTACCACATAAAAGGTTATTGCACAAGATAGGTGCTCATGGTAATTCGGAGTTATGTATTAGCATGCTTTGGTTAATACACAAAAGACAGAGAGTCCAGATTAACAGGTCTTTTTCACGTCGGAAAGACATAATTAGTGGAGATTCTTTTATTTCATTCATGGAATGTAGGTGTTGCTGGCTGGGCCAGTATTAAATGCCCATTTGTAGCTGTCCTTGAGAAGGTAGCAGTGTGTAAAATTAGAGGGTTCCAGGATTTTTATCCAGTGATACTGCATGAACTGTTGCATACTTCCAAGTCAGAGTGGTGAGTAGTAGCATTTGCATGTGACTACTGTTAGGAAGGTGCTGTCAGAAACTAAACTGAGCTAGCCATAAAAATATTGGGGCTACAAGAGCACCTGAGAGTTTAGGGGTGCATCTTTTCGATGTTTCGGTGTTGCTAGTGAGCCTTGTTGATGGAAAGAGTTAATGTTACAAATACAGTGTCTATCAACTGAGTTGCTTTGCCCTGGATGATGTCAACCTTAAGTGTTTTTGGAGCTGCACTCATCCAGGCAATCGTGGAGCATTACACAACACTCCTGACTTGTGCCTTGGACTGGCGTTGGGGAGTCAAGAGGTGAGTTGATTGCTGAAGGACCCCTAAACTTGCAGGTGCTCTTGTAGCCCCAGTATTATTATGGCTAGCTCAGTTTAGTTTCTGGTCAATGGTAACCTCCACACTGGGAAGATGGGGTCGGTAGGGTGGGGAAGGTGGTGGAGAGGTGATTCATTTTCCTTGCTCTTCCTTATTTTGATGCAAACTAATTCCATATCAAGCTATATTTCTCCTATTTCACTGTTCTCCAATACAACCCTTTATTAACAATGCTACCCCACCTCCTTTTCTTCATTTTCCTTTTTTCAGAACATTAAATACCCTTGAGTATTGAGTTTCCAGTCGTCCTCACCTGAGGAATGTCTTCGCTTCTCTGAAAGTTCTCTGAAGTCTTATTTGTTTGTTTCTTTTTGGGCCATCAACTCATCTATCTTGTTGGAAAAGTTGCATGCATTCAGGTGAAGAACCTTAAGCTTTGTTGTTTTTTACTATTGATAGTTATTCTATGTTAATGTCTTGCTGTGTTCTTCTGCTTATAATTTCTACCTATCCTGTTACACTGAGGCAGGACTGCAGGATCAAAGTCGAGAGTGTAGTGCTGAAAAAGCACAGCAGGTCAGGCAGCATCCGAGGAGCAGGTGAATTGATGTTCAGGCATAAATCCTTCAATCAGGAATGGTCAGTCAGGGAGTGATCCCACACTCAGTCAAATAGCTTGTCCAATCTTACTCCAAGGGATTGGAAATTTTCAATCAGTACTTCGGTCTGAACAAATTCTATGGATCTGTGTTCTTGCAGTCTATGGATTGGGCGATGGCCAGTCTTGCAGGACAGGTGCACTTATTTACAAGGATCACAAGTAGGTCAGTCTGGAACCTGTGGAGACATCAATTCAGAGCTGGGGCTGGGGCTTTTTGGGCTGGGTTGTTGACTTTGTAATGATACTGAGAGGGAGCAATTTGAGTTGAAAAGCTAAAAGCTCAACAGGAGGCAGGAACAGTAACACAAAAGAAAACATGAAAAATGGAACAAGGAGGCCAGAACAATACAACATAAGACAGGCCCTTTGGACTCGATATTATGCCGACATGTGAAAGCAATCTGAAGCGTATCTAACCTATGCTATTCCATTATCATACATATATTTATGGAATGACCATTCAAATGCCCTTAAAGTTGATGAGTCTACTACAGTTGCAGGCAGAGCAATTTGCTGCTAATTTTGGACTATATTCTACCAAGTAAGGGAGGTACTCGGGGATGCAGAAGTGAGAGAAACTGCTGAAGGATCTCTCTGATCCAAAGAACCATAAGGTGGATGGTAAATTAGAGTTTGGGGAATCATAGAGGATTGTTCATGAAAACTGCGCAGTGGGGTGAGTAAGTGTAGAACAAAGAGATTGACTGAGACAAAATTCTACATGGCGTCAGTAAATTCCTGCAGATACCATCCTAAGAAAGTAGGGGACTGTATGGACATGGCAGGAAGTTCCTGCAGATACTGCCCTTGGGAAAAAAAAGCAGGGGACTGTACAGACAGAATAGGTAAGAAAAGATGGTTTTATTGTTAGTATTATTGATTCTGAGTGAAATTGAAAACTGGCAGATTGGTAACAGACGATTACAAGTAAAATAGCGGAGAATAGCCAAATTTTCCAAAGTGCAACTCAACTGTTGAATTTTTTAAAAAACTGCATGATAATTGGACTTAGGTAATTTTAACAATGGACAAACACACCCCCAGTTGCATTTAGATCCAGAGTCTACAATAGCAGACATCATTGAGATGCAAAGTAAAGCTGAACAAATACGGTGGAGACAAAGGGGAGCCAGGTGAAACCAAGAATGCCTTTAGTGCACAGAGAAAAGTTTATGGTTGGCACCTACCCCTTTAATGGCCATTCCCAGCTCAGAGGCACATGAGTTGGATCATTGTGCTGGTACGGAAGTACTGAAGAAGATAAAGAAGGATGACTTCCGGTCACATATTGTCACAATGCGATATATGTGCTCAGAACAGTATCAGAAACAGGATAGCGACCCCTATAGGATACATGCCAGTACCTGAGGGACCATTTAGGCATTTGGTGATTGACTATGTGGACATGACAAAGACAGTGAGAAGGAAGAGATATATGTTGGTGGCAAACGGCAAGTTTAGTAGATGGGTTGAGGCAGCTCCATCAAAACACTCAGGGGCAGGCACAATCGTGAAATTCTTTAAAATTATGTTATTCTGAGGTTTGGCATACCGTCAGGGATCAGTTCAGATAATGGGTCTGCTTCTATCCACAAGTGGTAAGGTTGGTGCTGCAGACTTTGAGGATCAAGCAGAGATTTGAATGTATGGTGGAACAATTGCAATGTATGGTGGAACAATTAATGGAACTTTGAAAGCCAAGTTGAATAAAGTTTGTGCAAGTACCAATCTTAATTGGGTCAATGAGTGGCCACTGGCATTGATAAGCTGCCGCATGCAGACCAACCGCATGACTAACTTGATGCTACATGAAATGCTTATGAGTAGACCCAGGCAATGCCCAGGTAGAGGGGACCATATGAAGGACCTAGCTTGGAACAACTGGAGCTAGAACTTACACAGTATATGCAACAGCTAACTATGACACATGAGTCTATCCATACACGGTAAAGACTGTGGGAGCCGGTGTCTGGCAGAGAAGAGGGACATACTGAACCCGGAGATCAGGTGTATGTGCGAGTCTTCCGAGAAAGTGGAATGTGCTGAGAAAAGAGGGACCCTTCACAGTAACCAATGCATCACCCACTGCCGTTCAAGTGCAGACATGACCTACATGGTATCATCTCAATCAGTGCACCAGAGCTGTCCTGCAGACAGATTCCGGAGCCGAGGTAAGTGAGGGTGAAAAGGGGCAGTGGTGAACATCAACTTGGCAGACCGGGTGGATCTCGCTTGGGAGTGTCTATACCCTGCAAAGCCAAACCAAAAGGTATAGAGGAGTAAGGAGTGCGGAGCCCACTCCGTAGCATGGTTGTCTGCCTGTTAGTAATCATTTGTACCAATGAGCAAATTACACGGCAGCAATGATGACTAGACAGGGCTGCTCCCTGTGAACTAAGTCGCAACCTTCATACTATGTTATTCCTGTGCCCTATAATTCTTCTACCTGCTTCCAATGGCAATGACGACGACTCAGTCAGCCATTAGATCTGAATCACTCATTATTACTTATGCGGCCCTATTGATCTTTCTGGTGCCTCCTCCTTCAGGCTTCTACATTATAACATCAGGATGAGTGGGGGAGGCAGCAACTCCAATAGTGTTGCAATTTTGGTACTCTTTGGTCTACCAGTGAAAGTTACCAGATGTTTTCCGTATCGTAGCTGATTTTGTGGTAAGTATCCGCTTGAGCTTTGAATGTTTCAGACTGAATGGCACTTTCCTTGTTGGCCACTTTGAAGGCCCTTATGTGAATATACTTGATGTTGTGACTGTCACACCTTTTGGTGCCAGTGCGATACAACATAAGTTTATTATGAATTCTCAGCACATTCCCTTAGCAGACACCTGGTGGCTGTGTGGCCGGGAAGAGGAGCTGCATTCGATGCTTCCCTCTGGCTGGGATGGTATCCTGACCCATGGCTTCTCCATGAGACTGTTGTGTCACCATGGGCCTGGTTTGATGCCTTATCACAACTGACTTTGCACCACCTAAACAGGAGTATATCCCTGATCCAGTGATATGCATTGATGGTATAGGTTAGCCAAGGAGCATCCCTAATGAATTTAAGGTCAGAAATGAGACTGCCATGGCCTGGGAAGCACTTATCTCTGCCATTGGTGTTAGCAGAAATTCTCAATGGATTAAATAAATCTATTACAACCATCAGAGTTGTATTAATTACATTGACGATGCCCTCTTAGCATTAGGTGAGCAGTTGGATGCAACCAGCAAAATAGCATGGCAAAATAGGCAGGCCTTGGACTGGCTGTTGGCTGAGAAAGATGGTGTCTATGTAATGTTTGTGGAACATTGCTGTACCTTCACACTCAATAACACTAGCCTGGAGGGATCCTTTATTAAAGCGATCGATAAGCTAAGGAATTTATGGAAGGAGCTTAAGGAGACTTCAGGATCTCGTCATCGGATGTTTTGGCTGGTTGGATAGCATTTTGAGTGGATGAAGGGCTTGGTTTTCCAAGATTGTTACAGGTGTCATGCTGATTACCATTGCATTTATCTTTTACTGTGCTGTACCTCTCATTAAGTCTTTTTTAGTGCATCTTGCTGTGCGGCAATTCCCTGTCATTCCTGTGGACTCTGGACCAACCTTCGCTTCTGCGGAAGTTTTGACACTCTACTACTATGATCTGATGTCTTGTTGAAGTGTTGAAGCCTTGCCTGGATGAAGACGCCTGACTTGTGTATGTTGCGTGCGTGCTTAGATTTTTGCAGGGTCCTTGGGTCTTTTTTCCTGTTCCAGTCATGGGTTTTTGGCACAGCGACACCAGGTACAGAGGGAGAATCCTTTGAGAAATGGACTCTGGAAATTGCTGTTGCCCACTTTTGGGGCTGCAACTACTGATTTGGCCTTTGTGCATCCAGCCTCATTGCATTCTTTCTCTGTGTGAGTCCAGTAGGTCTCAAAGGGGGGAAGATGGAATATTGTTATGAAAACATGGGTGAAATATACCTTTTAAGAGAGTTAAACGTTAGCAGTGACAGCACCAAGTGTTATCAATAAGACACAATGTAAAATGTGCTCCAGCTACTGCAGGAGCTGGTTGCCTGGTAATGCCAAAAAACAGATTCAAATTAGGCCAATCAGTTTAAATTATACCCTGAAAAATACCAAATTCCAATCAAGTTTGAATTGAGTATATTGACAATTTTAAAAACCAATGATACAATTCAATGGTCTGGGGAAAAACAGCAGGGGAAAAGGAATAATTGGGAAGAGAACTGCCAAGCCCCAGCATGCAAAGGACTGCCTGAAAAAGAGCTCTATTAAAAATATCTTTTTGATCTTTGAAAGGATTAAGCCAAATAGGGTGTTGTTTTATTAGAGGAGTATTCCCCATGTCTATTTCATGTACAATAGCGTTAGTCCTCCCCATCTGATTCTTACTATGTCCTTTTACTGTAGTAACAAATCTGTCAACTCCGTTCTATGCTTCTGAGACAGATATCTAACTAACCTATCCCACTCCTCAATGTCTTCTTCAATCTTAAATCTATTTTGAGGCACATCAAAATCTACGTCATCTGGATTTAATTCCTCTCCCTGCAGGGCAGTAACTAATAGCTGTTTCTCCAGTTCTCTCTAGTGTAATACGGTTTCAACATTAACGGTTCAACATTCAACAGTTCCATACCCATGGGGAGGGCCTCAACCAGGACCTTGGGTTCATGTCATACTACAGGTGACCACCATTGCACTATACACACACACCGACACTCCTACACACATAGACAGACAGACAGACAGACAGACACACACACACACAGGCACTCCTATACACACACACACACACACACACACTCACACACACCTTTACAGACACACACATACCCACACTCACACATGCATCCTCTGAGACTTAGACCACTCTACACTCATACACACATATACACTCTCTCACAGACATTCATAATCCCCCACCCCAGACACATACACACTCTCCCACACTCACACAATGCACCCCCTCACAGACTTAAGACACTCTACACTCACATATACACAAATTATACACTCTCTCACACTCACAACCCCCCAACCCAGACAGACAGACACACACACACACACATACACAAAGACCCACATGCACACTTACTTGGCTCAAAAACTGCATGAATTCATGTAAAACTCTGTTACCTCACTTTTCAGACTAGAATCAATCTCAACATCATGGCATAGACAGAGGGGCAAACCCCTTCAACATATTGTCTAGCTAACACCAATTGTTATAGTTAACCTGAGAATGCAACTTTTAAAAAAAGGTTTTGTGATTTACACATGAAAGAAGTGAAACTATCATGGTATTCGAACAGTTGAAAGACTCAACAGACAATCAAGGTGTTTTTCAATGTGTAATTTCAGTTACATCACACTGTAAACTTTAGCTATAAATTCTGTGCCTTACAAGTGTGATCTCCAAAACCACCTGATGAAGGAGCAGCGTTCCGAAAGCTAGTGAACTTCCAATTAAACTTGTTGGACTCTAACCTGGTGTTGTGTGATTTTTAACTTTGTACACCCCTGTCCAAAACCGGCATTTTCAAATTATGACAGTTTCAGCATGTTCACATGACATATTCAACATTTTTTTTATCTGGCATGTTTCTAAATAATTCACCTGACTTCACTTTTTCTCAATTTGATAGGAACCACTAAATCTGGCTTTGAAGGGATCTCCTATCACATGTAACAGTACTAACCTGTTATCCCTTCGGGAAAACTTCTGAGTCTTAAAATTTTTATCTGTCACCTGCTTCATTCTATATTGTGTCCTCTTTAAGTGCTGTTTAGCTAATGCACTGACTCAATTTAATCTCTCCCTCACCTCTAAGTGTGAGATCTCTGATTTTGGTCCTTCTTTTCTTTAATTAATTTCAAAGGGCCTCTTAATTCATGACCGACTATTAACCCTAAGGGGGTAAACTGAGTAGGGGGCATCTCTAATAGAAAACAATATGAATGGGATACCATTATCCCAATCATTCAGGTTGACCTGATGGTATGCTCTCAACATGGTCTTCAAGCTCTGATGCCATCTTTCTAAAGATTCCTGGGGATTCAGGATGATATGCACTGGATTTAAAGTGCTGTATACCTAAGCAATCCATAATTTTCTTAAACACCCTAGTAGTAAAATTTGATCCTTGGTCCAAGTGAATCTCTCTGTGCAGTCCATACCATGTGAAGGAAGCTACTAACTCCTCTACCACCATTTCTGCTTTGATACTCCGTAATGGAATTGCCTCTGGAAATCTAGTAAACACATTCATTATGGTTAACAAATACTGGTTCCCACTTCTAGTACTCGGGAGGGAACCTACACGATCAATTTTAACCTGTGTGAAAGGTTCTTCAAATGCGGGAATTGGCAACAAAGGTGCTGGTTTTATTAACGCCTGTGGCTTACTGACCATTTGGCATGTATGATACCTATGGCAAAAGTTAACCACATCCTGTACATTCCAGGCCAATAGACATGTTTTGATACCTTACTCTGAGTCTTTCATACCTCTTGGTGACCATCTACAGTTAGTTCATGTGCTACCCATAACATCTTTTGTCCGTATGCTACCGACAACACAATCTGGTGCACTTCGGCCCATTTCTCCTCTGCACTAACCTGCTGTGGTCTCCATTTCCACGTTAGGATTCTATCTTTCAGATAATAACCCTGCAGAATGTTCTCTGCCTCTTTTTCAGAGTACTCATCCACATATATATCTTTTATTATCTTGTCTTGTCTTGCTGTTGCAAATCTCTTCGCCTTTCAGGGCTAAACAGTTCTGTCTGACTCTCTGCCTGTTCAGGCTTTTCTGCACCAATACGTCAAACAGGGTGTCCGCTAACTGAACATCAACTCCTTCGTCTTTCTCTTTACTTTTTGCTTATTGCTGTGACTTATGATTGTGGGATCTGGTTTCCACACAGTCTGAGAAAATACCAGGATATTTCTGTTTTAACTCCTCAGTTTCTTGGTATTCCTTGGGCTTCTCCACACCAAGGGATGTCACTCCTACCAAATCATTCACAAAAACAAACTGAATTCCTGGAACTGACACTCTGTTAATCACTCCCACTGTAACTTCCCTCGTCTTAAGTTGGCACTCCAACCTGATCTTACATGGGGGAACGCTAAATTTCTGTTCATCTATCCCACAAATTACCACACTCTCTGGTAACAGATCAGAAAGAATGTATATTTGCTCATTCCTTACTTTAGTGACTGGTTAGATTCTGTACCTCTCAAAATTATAACTTCTTGTCCTTCTCCCCCTGTTCTGTGTAAACATTACCCACAGAGCATAATTCTTTGTAGAGATCAGGTACTAACTCCATACCCAGCCCTCTCCCACAGCTCCTCGGCTCTTCTTGTTGTATCCTTTTCTACCTTCACTAATTCCACTGGCTTAGCTTCTTTTACCACATCTTTTCTCATAGCACCTTTCTTTAATGACCAGCACTGTCTTTACGTGTCCCATTTTACCATAGTGAAAACCCATGAGGCCGTTCACCTCCTTTCCATGCTTTTATGCTTCTTTTTTATCCTGTGGTAAATTCTTACCAGTGCTTTCTACTCTTGGTTTAGTAGTGTAGGATATCCCCTTCTTTCAAATTCTGTCTCCCACAGGACAGAATTCTGGGTGGAAGCTTGTCTTATGCACCTCCATGTACTCATCTGCTAATTCTGTTCCCCGTCTCACTTCCTGAACTTTTGTTCCTCCATGTCAATTCTTACCATTGTTGGATGTGAGTGTTTAACTCCTCCATCAGAATAATCTCTCTTCGTGCCTCTAATCTCCTATCTGTTTACAAAGCACACAACCATTGATTGAAATGACTACATTTAATCCTTTCAAACTCAACGTAAGTCTGACCTGGTTCCTTCTTTCTTTTTCTGAACTGCTGTCTGTATGCTTCTGGTACCAATTTATAAGGACTTAAAATAACCTGTTTAACCACTTCATAATCCCTTGACACCTCATCGGACTATGTGGCAAAAACCTCACTAGCTCTGTCTATCAGTTAGTCTGAACTAGCATTACCCATAAAACCTCGGACCACTTGATCTACCTGACCAATTTTTCAAATGAAAAACAGAAGGTTTCACAACTTGCTCATCAAAATGTGGCAGTTTTGACATACTTGTATATATCGCTACCTTCTCTTTTAATCTCATCCTGTTAACCTGACTTTGCTGACTAAGTTCTTGTTCAACTTCTCAGGTTCAAATTCTCTCTCTTTCTCTCTCTCATTCTCTCTCCCATTCTTCTCTCTCTCTCTTTCTCTTCATTCAGTCAAGAACTTTTTCTCTTTCTTTTTCCTCTCTTTCTTTCTTCTCTCTCTCCCTCTCTCTTTGTTTATCTTCTAACTCAATTTTCCTCAATTGTAATTTAAGTTTTTCTATCTCTACTGCACTTGTCTGTTTCTCTAACACAGCTAAGTATTTGAGTAACCCCTTTACAATTTCAGCTTTACTTTTGCCCTTGATTAAACCCAAATCTAATTTACTTGCTAATTCTAAAAGTGTGGCCTTTTCCTTTCTTTCTAAACTTTCTTGGCAAATTTGAGAATCATCTTAAAATTACACAACGTCTTTAGAAATTTTAAGAACCATTATTCTTACTTTTAATTTAATCAACCAAAAGTCACTGAAATTAAACACATTGCCTCGCCTATGTTTTATTTAAAGATCTAGGACACTATCTGCAATTGTTTAAATCTGCTGGGATATTTCCTAACCCCAAATCTATTCAAATCTTTTTGAAGAACACAAAGTTTCGGTACTCCTACAGGAAGATGATGGTGGGATTGAACGGCCAGTTGCTTACTTTTTGAAGAAGATCAATGTGTACCAGAGGAAATACTCCACAATTGAAAATGAATTATTAAGTTTGGTACTGACCTTATAGCATTTTAATGTGCATGTCATGAACAATGTGTTGGAGATAGTTCTGTACACTGACCACAATCTAGATTAGATTACTTACAGTGAGGAAACAGGCCCTTCGGCCCAACAAGTCCACACTGACCCGCCGAAGCGCAACCCACCTAGACCCATTCCCCTACATTTATCCTTTCACCTAACACTACGGGCATAGCCAATTCACCTAACCCGCACATTTTTGGACTGTGGGAGGAAACTGGAGCACCTGGAGGAAACCCACGCAGACACGGGGAGAATGTGCAAACTCCACACAGTCAGTCGCCTGAGGTGGGAATTGAACCCAGGTCTCTGGCGTTGTGAGGCAGCAGTGTGCCACTGTACCACCCACTATGCTACTGTGCCGTCCAGAGAAAGAGTTTACACAGAGAAAAACTGATCTGGAGAGAAAATCTGCAAAGACAAGATTCGACAACTGACTGGTTTTGAAATTTGAATTTTTAAGTAAATCTTAAATCGGTGGCATTTTATCAGACTAGTATTATGGAATGAAAAGTAAAAGATAGGTTAGAGGAAGGAGTTGTAAATAGTTGTTAAGTTAATTATTCTCTGTTATACTTTAAGAAATTGAGTTGTTAATTTTTACTTTAAATAGTTCTTGGCCTCTCAGATTTTCACCGATTACTGGGATAAATCTTTTCAGTGTTGATGGTTTAAATTAAGCAGAAGGGTTTATCCAAGTCATAACACATGGTCAAACAACCTACCTGGCTGGTTACCATGTACCATGCTTTCCTCTGCTGATGAATGCTCATTCACCATGTACGACGATGATGAATCAATACTGCTCCATGTTGAACAACTCTTGGAGGAGGCACAGTTAAGTGATAAGGGCACAATACATACTCTGGGTGAGGGAGTTCAATGTCCACCACCAAGATTAATTTGGCAGCAGCATCACTGATCATAATTGGACATAGCTACTACAGAGTGTGTGTAGCAGATGATGAAGGAACCTACAAAAGAGGAAACCAGACTTATTCTGTACATTTCCAACTTTACAGACCTCCCCACCCCCCAACCCAGACACATTCATCCTATTCACGAGGCATCCAATACCTCTTATCTTTCTAATATCACGCTTGCCTTATGTCCATACCCTTTCATAGATGTCAAAATGGCCACCTGTGACACTGGATACTTAATTCTGAGTGCAACTATCATTGCTGTAAAGAAAATGAGTGGGCAGTTTGACTTCCCCTTACTATGAGAAAGATGTCAGATTTAAAGGTTTATAATCCACATTTCTGGATGAGCCCTGATTACAATCTCCTGTCAGAATTGAGGAGGTCTTTCTCAGCATAAAGTGTGGAGTGGCAACCTTTGTGATTGTCATTTCTGGGAAAATCTGGACCAACATGTTCAAAATAAATACTACTGATAATATTTAAACAATTTCTGAGATATACAGATGTTGCAAATTATGGCTTAACAAGGTTCTATTGTGTGAGCAGATAACAGTTAGCAGAGAATAAAATCAAACCAAAAAAATGTTAAATTGCTGATGAGCTTTATTTTGTTAAGCACCAAGGAAATACAATGTAATTTACAAACAAAAACAGAGATCAGACTGTGCAACAGATTACACCACAGTGTAGCTGGATGGTTGATGGGAACACTATTCATACACAGTTTGGTCTTTAGAAGTTGTGTGATGGAAAATAAAATTAATCTTTTAAAAGCAAGACATCTCACAAGTTAAGTGACAAAAATGGAATAAGAACAGTTGGACACAAAATATACTCACATGCAACCAGGTAATGAATCAAACATTTATGCTCACAATTTCAGTTATGCAAATTAAGCATTTATTTTTGAAAACAAAGCATTTGCATTTAAATAATTATATATAGACAATAATTTACAACACATCACAACATTTTTTGTACAAACGTTCAGTGCCATCAATTTTACCAGAATGTTTTGATATAGTCTTATTCTCAGCAAACACATCAACCTTTAAAGCTAGTACTAAATTAAATTCTTAAAAAAATGTACAATGAAAGCTTTCAATTGCATACTAGATCATTTTTGTTTATAACCAATTAACACTTTGACTTCATAACTTCATACCGCTGGTGATGTCTGCATTTCAGTTTCTAAACTGACTACTAAGGTCAAGCTGATTTTTTAAAATGCTTAACATTTGTAACTTGACATAATTGAAAGGTATTACTTGCTGGGCTTAGGTATTGCCAAAGATTCCCTGAACATTTGTGAATTCAAGAAGTGCCAAATAATGGTGTTTTCTGTGAACTATTTTAATGCAATTGCTAGATTTACCTTCAACGAAGAAAGCTTCAGACAGTCCCTGGAGAAGGTTTAATCCACAGAAAATGTATATAGACAATAATGAGTAACCGCAACAAACACAATTGAGTGAAATCCAGAATATATTTATCAGATTGAATATACCGTAGTGCCTCGACTTACGAACTTAATCCGTTCCGGGACTCGGTTGGCAAACCGAAAAGTTCGCGAACTGGATCAATATTTCCCATTGCACGGATAGCGTAAGAATGCTTGGACGGCTTGTCCACACCATGAATTTAGAGCCAAGTATTAAATACAGAGAAAGACAAATAGGAACCCATATATGGCTTAGTTCAAACCACTAAAATTATGCATTACCTTAATTGAGGAGCTAGATTTTTAAATCTGTTACACTATCCAATCTTTAACAACAACATGTTTGGTAAGATATTTCCCACGCTCTCAAATGACATTAAATGATTTTAATCTAATTTCCACAGGTGGTGTCGGCCTATATGCAAATCAGTCAACACTTCTAAAATCAACCTTCACCAAATAATTTTACTAGTGAAACAGAGAATACTTTGAGAAAAAGTCAGCAAATTGTTTCAGAAATACTAATGCACTTCAAAGGGAAAAAACAGTTGCAACAAAATAGGGACATGGAGTGCGGAGTACAAGAAGTTGGTCCTCTGAACACTCTTGAATTACTGTTTGCTGTGCTGTGAACTTCATGATGGGAGAAAAAGCATTCAGACAAAATGCTATTCTAACTCTACCTAGTATTTGGGATAGAGATATTGAGCATGTCTTTGTCAGAGGGAGGTAATGCCGAACAAACATGTTAGAATTTTTTTGAAAATATGAGCAAGTGTGAGGATAATGGAAGTTCACTGATTAGATTACCTACAGTGTGGAAACAGGCCCTTCGACCCAACCAGTCCACACCGACCCTCCGAAGAGTAACCCACCCAGACCCCTTTCCCCTCTGACTGATGCACCTAACACTATTGGCAATTTAGCATGGCCAATTCTCCTGACTTGCACATCTTTGGACTGTGGGTGGAAACCGGAGCGGCCGGAGGAAACCCACGCAGACACAGGGAGAATGTGCCAACTCCACACAGACAGTCACCTGAGGCTGGAATCAAACCTAGGACCCTTGTGCTGTGAGGCAGCTGTGCTAACCACTGAGCGACCATGCCACCCATTGATGTAGTCCATTTGGATTTTAGCAAAGCATTTGACATGATCTCATATGGAAGACTGATTGAGAAGGTTAAAGCACATGGAATTGAGGGAAATATGGCAAGATAGATCAGAAAATGTCTTATAATAGAACACAGAAGGTAGTGGTAGAAGGTTATTACAGTGACTTGCAGGCCGGTGTTCAGCAATGTACCACAAGGAATTGTATTGGGGCCATTATTGTTTGTTATGTACATAAATGATATTGATGAAAACATGGGTTGGTTGTGGGGGGGGGGGGGGGGGGGGGGGAAGTGGGTTGTTAAGCAAATTTGCAGATGACACCAAGGCTGGTAGATCAGATGGGCAGACCAGTGGCAGATGATGCACTTGGAAGGAGAGACAAGATGAACAACTATTTAAATAATGGCATCACAGTGGGTAGCTTTGAGGAACAGAAGGATCTTGGGAGTAATTATTCACAGATCCCTGAAGTCAGCAGGCAGGTGAGAAGGTTAATTAAGAAGGCAAGGGCAATACGTGCTTTCATTAGTTGTGACATAACAAGAATAACAGCAAAGATGTAATTTTGGAATAGTATAAAGTGTTGGTCAGGCCACAACTGGGGCAGTACGTGTGGTTCTGGTCACCTCACTTTAGGAAGAATATGATAACACTGGAGGGGGCACAGAGTAGGTTCACCAGGATATTGCCTGGGATGGAGAAACTGAGCCTTAAGGAGAGAGCCTTAAGGTAGACTTGGATTGTTTTCCTGAGTTCAGAGAAGACTGGCACATGATGCAGGTGAATGAGATTATAAAGATAGGGTGAACGGAGAGCAACTATTTCACTTGGTTGAGAGGTCAATCATGAGATGGAATAGTTTTAGGGTAAGGGGCAGGAAATCCAGAGGGGATTAGGGAAAAGCTTTCTTGGCTGGTGGGAATTTGGAATGCACTGTCTGGGAAGATGGTGGAGGCTAAAAACCTTACAACTCTCAAAAAATATTTGGACGAGTACTTCCAGTAACATCCAGTCAAGGATTTGGGACAATTGCAGGAAATTGGGATTAGCACACTTTTCGTGGTAGCCCTGACAGTACAGACTAGATAGGCTGAATGCTCTTTTCTCCACTGTCTGAATGAATGCAGTACAGTGGCCCAGTGATGAGCACTGTTGCCGCACAGCACCAGGGATTCCGGTTTGATTCCACTCTCAAGCAACTGTCTGTGCAGAGTTTGCACATTTTCCCTGTGTCTGCATGGTTTCCTTTGCATGATCTGGTTTAGCCCCACAGTCCAAAAATGTGCAGGTTAGGTGGTGGGCTGTAGTGTCCAGAGATCTGCTGGCTCGGTGAATTATGCTTCGGAAATGTAGGGTTACAGTGATATGGTGGGTCTGGATGGGATTCTCTCTGGAGGGTTAGTGTGGACTTGATGGGCTAAATGGCCTGCATCCACACTACACGGACTCTGCAGTATCACATAATGATTGGAGATAACCTTGTAATTCTTGAAGACGGCATTAAATGCTGAAAATCATGTTAAACAAAATTCTGCTGACACCCAATACTGCAAACTTTAGTGTAATTCCACAAAACAGAGAGACATTTTAAATACCTGCCAAATATTTACCATAAATATGAAGGCAGTTTTGTCGGGCTCAACTATGTTTTGATGACTGTGGACACAATCAGCTCATCTCTCTTTATTTTAATGACGATACTTTCAATCAATTTAAAAGCTGCAGTAGTATAGTGGTTAGTATCCAATCCTATCATGTGGGAGACCGGAGTTCAATGCCCTGCTGAAAGCACCTGACTATAAGGTTAAGCATTCTGGGTAATCCAAGATGGAGGGTGGGAAAATTGTAAGCGCTGCTCATTTTTTGAGATGTTTTAGGTGTTGGAGGTGATTTCCTTGAATTCCAAGAGCAGTGACCAATGTTTTATATGCTGTTGCACTGTTTTGAAACTTTGGAGAAAACAATGGCACTTCTAAAATGGACAAACAAAAGGCGACCACATGGTCAGTTGGTGAGTGAGAGAGAGAGAAACCTACACTGCTGGCACAGCAATGAATTTGCACAGCTACTGCCTTTGCTATTTGAGTTTATGTATCTCTAGATATAGGATTGTGCCTCTGAAAAATGAACATACAGCGAAATTCACAGCAGACCTTAAAGGAATCTACATGAGACAGCTTACAGCATAGGAACAGATAAGTACATTATTTTTAATGTGTAACCTTGCTGTAAGTCTACAGTAGTGAGCAGAGTGGGTTCTTGAGTATGTTTTCTTGAAATCTGTCTCTTAATTAAATTTTAAAAAGTATAAACCAGAAGTACCAATTTAGCCTGGAACACGTTTTTAGAACTAAAGATAGTGTTATGTTCTGGATCAGTAGATTGGGAAGGAGCAAAGATTCAGCAGATTGATATGCTCTTGTTGGATGTAGGACTTTAGGGAGAGTTTCCATATGAGTATGTCTGCAGAAATGTCTGTGGTTGCGAATCCTATCAGATTGCATGGATTGGTTGGAGTAACAGTTAGGGACAATGAGGAATTTACAAGGGCTAGGGGATATGATGCCTGAAAATGTGTTGCTGGTCAAAGCACAGCAGGACAGGCAGCATCTCAGGAATAGAGAATTCGACGTTTCGAGCATAAGCCCTTCATCAGGAATGAGAGAGAGTAGCCAAGCAGGCTAAGATAAAAGGTAGGGAGGAGGGACTTGGGGGAGGGGCGATGGAGGTGGGATAGGTGGAAGGAGGTCAAGGTGAGGGTGATAGGCCGGAGTGGGGTGGGGGCGGAGAGGTCAGGAAGAGGATTGCAGGTTAGGAGGGCGGTGCTGAGTTGAGGGAACCGACTGAGACAAGGTGGGGGGAGGGGAAGTGAGGAAACTGGAGAAATCTGAACTGGAGAGGTGGTGGTATCGGCTATCTTGAAAGGGATAAAAGTGGATAAATCCCCAGGACCTGATCAGGTGTACCCTGCAGCTCTATGGGAAGTTAGGGAAGTGCTCAAAGATTCAGAATGGCTAATGTGCCACTATTTAAAAAAGGTGGTAAGGAAAAGCCAGAGAACTATATACTGGTGAGCCTGTTATCTGTGATGGGCAAGTTGTTGGAGGGATCCTGAGGGACAAGATGTACAAGTATTTGGAAAGGCAAGGCCTGATTTTGGACAGTGACATTGTTTGTGGGAAATCATGTCCCACAAAGTTGACTGAATTTTTTTGAAGAAGAAACAAAGAGGACTGATGAGGGCAGTACGGTGGACATGATCTATATGGACTTCAGTAAGATGTTTAACAAGGTACTCCGTGGGAGACTGGCAAAGTTGGATCTCATGGAATACAAGAACTAGCCACTTAGATACAAAACTGACACAAAGGAGACAGACAGTGGTGGAGGATGGTTGCTTTTCAGACTGGAGGCCTTTGTGCCACAAAGATCGGTGCTGGGTCCACTACTTTTTGTAATTTAAACAAATGATTTAGATGTGAACATAGGAAGTATAGTTAGTAAGTTAGTAGATGACTCCAAAATTGGTGGTGTAGTGGACAGTGAAGAAGATAACTTCAGAGTACAACAGGATCTTGATCAGATGGGCCATTGGGCTAAGGAGTGACAGATTGAGTTTAATTTTGATAAATGCGAGACACTGTATTTTAGAAAAGCAAATCAGAGCAGCTCTTAGGTCCTAGGGAGTGTCGATGAACAGAGAGACCTTGGAGTGCAGATTCATAGTTCCTTGAAAGTAGAGTTGCAGGTAGATAGGATAGTGAAGACAGCGTTTGGTATACTTTCCTTTATTGCTCAGAATATTGAGTATAGGAGTTGGGAGGTCATGTTGCGGCTGCACAGGACCACTTTTGGCCATTTTTGGAATATTGCATGCAATTCTGGTCTCCTTCCTATTGGATGTTGTGAAACTTGAAAGGGTTCAGAAATGATTTACAAGGAAGTTGCCAGGGTTGGAAGATTTGAACTATAGGGACAGGCTACATAGACTGGGGCTGTTTTCCTGGGGTGTCAGAGGCTGAGGGGTGACTTTATTGAGTTTTATAAAACCATGAGGAGTATGGGTAGGATAAATAGACAAGGTCTTTTTCCCTGGGGTGGGGGGAGTCCAGGACGTGAGGGCATAGGTTTAGGCTGAGAAGGGTACCTAAAGGGCAACTTTTTTTATGCAGAGGGTGGTACGTATATGGAATGAGTTGCCAGAGGAAGTGGTGGAGACTTATACAATTACAGCATTTGAATGGATATATGAATAGGAAGGGTTTTGAGGGACATGGTTAGGATAACTGGTCAGTATGGATGAGTTGGACCGAAAGGACTGTTGCCGTACTGTACATATCTATGACTCCAATACAGATATTGAACTTACACAGTAAAATCCAACATACTGAAATGCACTTTAAACTGGGAAATGCACTTCAAGTGGATGATATTATGTAGAAAGTTAAAAATCACACAACACCAGGTTATAGTCCAACAGGTTTAATTGGAAACACAGTAGCTTTCGGATTTTTAACTTCGTACACCCCAGTCCAACACCGGCATCTCCAAATCATGATATTATGTAGGCACTGTATCATGTCTCCAAAATAAAATGTAGGTTTTATTTTCATTTTTTCTAAATCATGTTATATAATTTCAAATATAACTTTATCATTTAGTTTGGTAGAAAATGTTTCAAAACATTGTTCTTATCTAATTTTTAGATTAGATTAGATTACTTACAGTGTGGAAACAGGCCCTTCGGCCCAACAAGTCCACATCGACCCGCCAAAGCGCAACCCACCCATACCCCTGCATTTACCCCTTACCTAACACTACGGGCAATTTAGCATGGCCAATTCACCTGACTCGCACATCTTTGGACTGTGGGAGGAAACCGGAGCACCCGGAGGAAACCCACGCAGACACGATTCCACCGCATGCCATCCACCATCCAGAAGATGTGGTAAGCTGCGCTCTTGTGGAGGAGGGTAAACGAGCCCTCAGTGACCTCCTCCCAGGCCAGAAAAATGAACACCTGGCGTTAGGAGTAAATATGCCGGAGGGCAGGGTCCTTGAGACTGAGCAGGTGTAGTTGGATACTTGACCAGATCTACCCCAAGGTGTCGAGATGGGGAAGAAGGAGCTCACTGGAAATAAAGGGCAGGACGTTCGAAATCACAACTCTCTAGGCCCTAATCTTTAAAGGGTCGACTGGCAAATGTGTCCCGCTCACACAGTGAGCCCGCTCTCCACGGCCAGGTGGACCGCCCACTCAGTCTTTAAGAAAAATACAGCATTCCCATACATCCTGGCCACAGCAACAATGGCCAGTGGGCCAACCACACTAGCCATGGCCTTACTGCAGGCCTCGACCCCCAGGCATTTAGTCAGGTGCCTAAAGGGGGTCGGGGTTGAAGGCCGGGGTAGGAGCAGCTGAGCCTAAGGCAGTGGCTACCCCGGCATAGGTGCGACTGGGGCCTGCAATTTTGGGACTCGCCATGCTATGCTGCTGAATATTGTTGTGGTAGGCCCCAGGAACCAGCTATGTCATTAAGTCCAGATGGGACCTCAGGCAGTGGCAGCAGTAGCAGGTGGAGGCAGGCCTTGGGTCCCAGCAGTGGAGGTCTTGGGAGGGTCCCAAGGCAAGTCCCAGACAGCAGCAAGGCAGGACCCAGGTAGGCCTCTGGTCGCCGCATGGGTGGAGGTCCTGGGGAGGGGCCAAAGGCAAGTCCCAGGCAACAGCGGTGGAGGTGGGCCTCTGTCAACAGCAGTGGTGGAGGTCCTGGGAGGATCCCAAGGAGAGTTCAGGCAGCACCAAAGCAAGTCCCAGGTAGTCCCCTGGTCGCAGCAGTGGAGGCAGGCCTGTTGGGGACGTGGTGGGGGGGAACGTGGTGGGGGGGGGGGGAACGTGGGGTGTCCCCAAGGAGAGTCCTGGGCAGCATCGATGGAGGTGGGCCTCTAACAGCAGCAGTGGTGGAGGACCTGAGAGGGGTCCCAAGGCGAGTCCCAGGCAGCAGAAGTGAGGCAGGCCCCAAGCAGTAGCAGCTGAGGCAGGTCCAGGTGGGGTCCCAGAGACTAGCAGTGGGAGTGGGCCCCAGGCAGCAGCAATACTCCCTTGACTTGGGATGACAGCACCAAGGATGGCTACCCAGCTTCTGGCTCTCACCCACCCTGATGTGCCGTCCGGCCAGTGGGCTATCCCGACACCTTCCAGCCACTTCTAGGACAGCTTGTCCCCTTCCCCAGGGACAACAGCATGCAAGGTAGCCCAAAGCCTTCTAGATCTCAGCCTGCCCTATGCACCTTCTGGCTGTCGGCTACTCTGACACACCTTCCAACCGCCTCAGGGACAGCTCGTCCTGAGTACCCCTTTCAGGACGACAGCACTCAGAACAGCCTACCCACCTTTTGGCTCTCGGGGCAAATGGCATCAGGGTGGCTTACCCACCCGCTAGCTTTCTGGACAGCCTACCAACCTTCAGGTTCACAGGATGGCCTACCCACCCTCCGGCTCTTGGGGTGACAGCTTTCAAGATGACCCATGAGCTCCCCAGCTCACAGTAAGGCCTGCAGACCTAGGGATATGCAAGGCAATGCAAGTGATAGACCCAACAAACATCATGATACAGTTAGTTAATTATCAAAAAACACAGCCCTTTCTGGTACATATAGAGTCCATATATAGTCTATTCTCAGGAACAGAGTCCACTCCTGTTTACAGCATGCATTGTTAGAAGTGGAGTCCACTCCCAAAGGCAGAAAATACACAGCACACAGGTGTTCAGTTTCCATGGAGTCCTGGTCCAGCTTTGGAAAAGCAGGCCCACTCACAAGAACAGTACATTGTACAGGTGCAGTTAACTCACAGAGGTTTGGTCACTCCCAAAGGAAAGGTCTTCTCCCAAACTCCAGGATACAGCAAGTGCTCACCTCCTAGCACACGCACAGAGGCCTCAATCTTCAGAGGCCTGGTCCCAGGGCTAGGCCTCCCCACAGGAACAGCTCCTCTGGTAAGCCCTACCACAAGATGAATATTTTTCTCTGTTTGAGAAAAGGATAATGTAACACACAGGCTGTAACCAGCCAGTGAAACAATAACCCCCTAATGAGAACTGAGTTACACCTGAAACACATTATGTGCATCAGGAGTTTAACAATCAGTCCTCACTAAAAAGGAATGCCAGTTAAAACTGGCTGAATAATTCAGCCAGTTCAGGAATCAGGTTTCCCCCTCCAAAATAAGGGAAAGCAGAAACCAACAGTAACATACTGACTGTAGCACCAGCCAGCAGAGTCAGTCCCCTAAACTGAGGAGATTCTGAATCTCCTTTTTATTTTTATTTTAATACACAATTACAAAAGAGGTTACAGAAAAACAGTTAACATTTATAGCTATATATAACAGCAATTTTACAAGAGATGAGCGGCAAAGCCAGGTCCCAAACCCTGCTGTTCAACCAGTTTACAGGGAATTGAGGACAAATCCCAAGTCCCAGTTTCAAATATGAAAAAACAATGAGGTTTGTACATGAGTCAATCCAGTTACATTAAAAAAAGTGCATACAATACAGACCCAGCAAGCCCCCATCCCTCCCACCTTCCGGCCACTGAAAGGCAGCCCGCCCTTATGTTCCTTCTGGCTCTTGGTCCACCCCATGCACCTTCCAGTTCTCAATCCCCCCGACACACCTTTCAACCACAAGAACAGCCCGCCCCGGTACCCACCCGGGGGTGACAGCAGTCAGGACGGCCTACCCACTTTCCAGCTTCACTAACCACTCTCATCACCTTTCGACCACCACTAGGACAGCCTGCCCCGGTACTTGACCGGGATTACAGCGCTGAGGTCGGTTACCCACCTTCTGGCTCTCGGTCTGCCCCTACATACACCCCAATGCGCTGGGAGCTATCCTGGCACACCTTCCGGCCACTTCTAGGGCAGCCCATCCCCTTCTCTGGGACGACAGCGTGCAGGGTAGCCCACAAGCCATCTGTACCTCAGCCTGCCCCTACGCGTCTTCTGGCTCTCAGCTGCTCTGACACATATTTCGACCACCTCTAGGACAGCCCGTCCCAATCACTCCTTCTCAGAACGTCCTACCCACCATCTGGCTCTCGGGCTGACTGGCATTCAGGGTGACCTACCCACCCTCCAGCTTTTGGGACAGCCTACCAACCTTCAGGTTCACAGGATGACCTACCCACCCTCCGGCTCTCAGGGTGACAGCTTTCAAGACGACCCATGAGCTTTCCAGCTCACAGTAAGGCCTGCCAGACCCAGGGACACAAGACGAGAGACCCAAGAAACACCACAATACAGTTAACTACCAAAAGACAGAGTCCTTTCTGCTCCACAGTCCAAATCTATACAGTCTTCAAAATATAGAATCCATTTCCAGGAAGAGTCCACTCCAGTATACAATGTGCAATGTCAGAAATAGAATCCACTCCAAACTGCAGAGTCCGCAACCAAGAGCAGAGTCCACTCCTGAAGGCAGCAAATGCACACCACACAGCACATAGGTGTTCAGTCTCCATGGAGTCCTGGTCCAGCTTTGGAAAACCAGGCCCACTCACAGGAACATAGTACATTGTACAGGGGCAGTTAATTCAGAGGTTTTGTCCACTCCTGAAGCAAAGGTCTTCTCCCAAACTCCAGGATATAGCAAGTGCTCACCTCCCAGCACACACACAGGTGTTCAATCTTCAGAGGCCCAGTCCCAGGGCTAGGCCTCCCCACTGGAACAGCTCCTCTGGCAAAATGTATGTCTTCCACAAGGGCTCAGTCCAATCACCAAAAAAAGTGAAGATACATACAAAAGACAAAGGAAACTAGAGTCCAAGGGCTAAGCCCTACCACAAAATTAACATTGTCCTTTTCTCAAAAAATAAAAGAGAAAAGAGTAACACACAGGCTGTAACCAGCCAGTGAAACAACGATCCTCAAATGAGAACTGGGTTACACCTGAAACACATTATGTGTATCAGGAGTTTAACAATCAATCCTCACTAAAAGGAATGTCAATTAACAAACCAGCCAAATAATTCAGCCAGTTCAGGAATCAGGTTTTACCCCTCCAGAAAAGAAGGGAAGCAGAAACCAACAGTAACATACTGACTGTAGCACCAACCAGCACAGAGTCAGTCCCCAAACTGAGGAGACTCCGAATCTCCTGTATAGTTTTGTCAGCCAGGTCTCCCTGATTGGTCCAGGTTAAAAACCCCAATCAAGGATTGCGTAGTCAATCATATCCACCTCATGCTCACTCCAAACACTTCTCTGTAATATGGAGGATCCTCAATCACTGGTCTGTAATTGTGTGGATGTATAAAACACTTCTCTGCCATGTGGAGTACCCAACAATTCAGCTCTGTAGCATAGAGGATGTAACAATCACTGCTCTGAAATATGGAGGATGTATCAATCACTGCGCTGTAATGTGGAGGATGTTTCAACAACTGCTCTGTAATATGAAGGGTGTATCAATCACCGCACTGGAAAATGGAGGATGATCAATCACTGTGCTGTAATATCACATCAATATGGAGATCTCATAAGAGAGATTTACACACATTGATAGAGGTTAATGTCAGCACAGAGTCAGGCATGGCAGGTCAAATCATGGAGAACCTAGTACATCAGAGATTATCCTCATCACTCCGCATGGTCCAGCTTTCTTAATAATCTCTCACAATGCTTCACTCCCATTGTTTCAACCACTTCCGTAAGGGTTGTAGTATGACTGCTTTGTTCTGAATGAATAAATGATCAGAACTGGGATTGAGATACTAATACTGGCCACATTCACTCTCCCATATGGAAACCGAAATACGCAGATGTTTTCAATGTGTCAATAAAGAAATCCAGTTTCCATAATTGATTCTGAAGGAAATGACATGACCTATATTCGTAGTATTGCAGAGATTGTTATAAATGATATGGCATTCCTCATTTGAGTATTTGCATCACTAGGTGACTCAAACAAAATGCTGAAATGAATGACATTTCTTACATATAACAAGAAACACTTTCCATTTCCAAAGAACGTTCAGCAATAAAACCAGGAGAAATGGAAACACTGCAGTAATAAGTTGATCAAGCCAAGAAATGCTTTCCATGCAATTGTGATATAAAGGTTTGATGTTACATGACACCATATTTTTGTATCATAAATTACGTAGTATGGTCTGTACACAAAAGGACATGAGATGTTCTTCAGGCAGAACAGCACGGTCAAGGTCATGATAACAACACCAGCTGTATTCCCAGTGCAATAACTTGTTTTTAGATTCTGACAGCAAATGCTGCAAAGCGATCAAAAATAAAAACAAAAGTGAACCAGACAGAACAATTGACACTTGTGGGAGACAGATAGAGAATGAATTTGCACACTAAAGTGTAAAGCAGAAAAGAGTGCTACTAGTAAAGCACAGCCACATGATATAATATTATGTTGCAAAAATTCAACCAAGAGATCTGCCGCAGTCATGGCCACCAGACAGTGAATGATACACTTCGAGAGACTGCACTTTCCCTGAGACAGGACCCAATTGTCAGGAGGTTTACTGTGATGAAAGAGAACAGAACATTACAGCGCAGTACAGGCCCTTTGGCCCTCGATGTTGCACCGACCTGTCATACCAATCTGAAGCCCATCTAACTATAGCACTAGCCAGCACAGAGTCAGTCCCCTAAACTGAGGAGACTGTAAATCTCCTGTTTATTTTTTTATTTTTATTAAACAAAACACAGTTTACAAAACAATTAATAGTCCACAACTGAGGGCAGAGTCCACTCCTGAAGGCAGAAAACGCACACCCCACAGCACACAGGTATTTAGTCTTCATAGAGCCATGGCTCATCCATAAAGAACTGGGCCCACCCACAGGAACAGTGCACCTTCACAATGTACTGTTAACTCACAGGGTTTGGCAGGCTTTACTCTCAAACTCCAGAATGCAGCACAGTTTACAAAATAATTAACATTAACCGCTGTGTGCAGAGAAACAGCAATTTTGCAAGGGAGAGGAATGGCAAAGCCAGGCCCCAAACTCTACCATTCAACCAGTTTTCAGGGAAATGAAGACAAAGCTCACATGCCAGTTTCACTCATTTCAAAACAGTAACAATGACATTTGTACATATATGACAGTTCAATTACATGTAAGAACAGCGCATACAATACAGACCCTCAGCAACCCACCCGTCCCTCCCACCTTCCAGCCACTCTAAGGCAGGCCACCTCTTCAGGCTCTCAGTCCACCCCACGCAGCTTCCAGTTCTCGGTCCACCCTGACACACCTTCTGACCATCTCTAGGACCATCCTGTCCTGCTTCCCCAACTCCCCCAGGTCAGGATGGCACACTCACCTTTCAGCTTCCCTAACTGCGCTTCACACTTTCCGGCCACATCTAGGACAGCCCACCCTGGTATCTGCCCGGGTTAACAGTGCTGAGGATGGCCTACCCACATTCCGGCTCTTGGTCTGCCCCTACTTACCATCGGGCTCTTGCCCACCCTGATGCGGCATCAGGCCTGTGGACTGTCCTTCCGACCACCTCTAGAACAGCGCGTCCCCTTCCCTGGGACAATTGCGCACAGGGCAGCCCACAAGCCTTCCAGACCTCAGCCTGCCCCTACGCACCTTCTGGCTCTCAGCCACTCTGAAATACCTTCCAACCACCTCTAGGATAGACCATCCCAATCATTCCTTCTCAGGACAACAGAGTTCAGAACGGCCTACCCACCTTCCGGCTCTCTGGGCAACTGGCATCAGGGTGGCCTACCACCTTCCAGCTTTTGGGAGAGCCTACCAACGTTCAGGTTCACAGGATGGCCTCTCCGGGTCTCGGGGTGACGGCTCTCAGAGTGACTTGCGAGCCTCCCAGCTCACAGTAAGGCCTGCCAGACACAGGGACACAAGACAGTGCAGGTGATAACCCAACAAGCAACAAGACAGACAATTCCCAACAAACAGAGTCCTTTCTGGTACACAGAGTCCATTACCATAAACCGTTCTCTTCAACAGAGTTCACTCCAGTATACAAAGTGCATTGTCAGAAATGGGGTTCACTCCAAACTGCAGAGTCTGTTGCTAAAGACAGAGTCCACAACCAAGAGTAGAGTCCACTCCTAAGGGCAGCAAATGCACACCCCAAGCACACAGGTGTTCAGTCTCTATAGAGTCCTGGCCCATCCTTGGAGACCCAGGCCCACTCACATGAACACAGTACACTGTAAAGAATCAGTTAACTTACAGAGGTTTGGTCCACTCCCAGAGGCAGAGTAGACAACCAAACTGCAGGATACAGCAAGTGCTCACCAGCACACACACAGGTATTCAGTTTTTGCAGAGGCCTAGTCCAAGGATCAGACCTACCCACAGGATCAGCTCATCAGTTTAGATGTATTCTCACAAGGGCTCAGTCTAAGCACCAAAAACCAGCGAAGACACATCCAAAAAAAATCAAAGAAAACTAAGCACTGCCAAAAAAAACATTGTCCTTTTCTCAAAGTAAAAGAGAAAAGAGTAATATACAGGCTGTAAGCAGCCAGCGAATCCCCTAATGAGAACTGAGTTATACTTGAAAGACATTGTGTGCATCAGGCAGTTTAGAAATCAGTCATCACTTAAAGGAATACCAGATAACAAACTGGCTAAATAATTCAGCCAGTTCAGGAATCAAGCTTTCCCCCCAAAAAAAATCAGAAACCAACAACATCAGTAACACACTTACTGTAGCACCAGCTAGCACAGAGTCAGTCCCCTAAACTGAGGAGACTGTAAATCTCCTGGTTTTTTTCATTTTTATTAAACAAAACACAGTTTACAAAATAACTAACAGTCCACACCTGAGGGCAAAGTCCACTCCTGAAGGCAGAAAACGCACACCCCACAGCACACAGGTGTTCAGTCTTCATAGAGTCATGGCCCACCCACAGGAACACTGCACCTTTACAATGTACTGTTAACTCACAGGGGTTTGGTCCACTCCCTAAAGCAGGGTTTACTCTCTAACTCCAGAATGCAGCACAGTTTACAAAACAATTAACATTAACCACTGTGTGCAGAGAAACAGCAAGTTTGCAAGGGAGAGGAATGACAAAGTCAAGCTCCAAACCCTACCAATCAACCAGTTTTCAGGGAAATGAAGACAAACCTCACATGACAGTTTCACTCATTACAGAACAGTAACAGTGACATTTGTATATAAGAGACAGTCCAATTACATAAAAAAGCAGTGCATACAATACAGACCCCCAGCAACCCAGCAAGCACCCATCCCACCCACCTTCTAGCCTCGTGAAGGCAGCCCAACCCTACACCCCTTCTGGCTCTCTTGTCCACCCCATGACTCTTCCAGTTCTTAGTCCGCCCCAACACACCTTCTGGCCACCTCTAAGACAGTTTCCCACACTCCACTCCTGTTATTTTTTTCCCCTAAAACTGAGGAAATTCTGAATGTCCTGTTTTTTTTATTTTCCTGGTTATATATATTTACAAATCAATTTACATTAACAGCTGTGTACAGAGAAACAGCGATTTTACAAGGGAGAGGAATGGCAAATCCAGGCCCCAAACCGTACTGTTCAACCAGTTTTCAGGGAAATGAGGACAAACCTCAAATCCCAGTTTTGATCATTACAAACAGTAACAATGACAATTGTACATACAAGACTGTCAAATTACGTAAAGCATTTCATACAACACAGACCCCCAGCACAGCAAGCACCCCAATCCCTCCCACCGTCCGGCCACTCTCAGGTAGCCCAATCCCAAGACCCCTTCCGGCTCTCGTCCACCCTGACACCTTCCAGACACCTTTACAACAGCCCATCCTGCTTCCCCAACACTCCCCCACCCCCGGGCAATCTCTTGTTTATATCTGTCATCCCGGGCTCCCTGATTGTCCCAGGTTAACAACTCAGGATACAAGGGTCTTATAGTCAATGTGATCTACCTAACCCTCCTTCCAGTTATTACATCCCTCACACTCAAAGACCGGGGATGTAAGCTTGTTCTTTCTCTTGCAATTTTTCCTAGGATGTTTTGCTCCAGGTCGTGATTGTGACTGTAATATGGTGGCATGTACTGGATCATAACCAGTCACTTGGATGCGGAGCATCTTGGGAGAGTTTCCTCCTCTTCTTCAGGTTGTAATTGTACAAAGGTTACATCCATCTCAGACTTGGAGGTTAATTTGATGCTAGACAAAGTGGGCAAACCCACAGTTCCTAAACAGCATTCCTGACTAGCCAGGTTTGTTTTGTCCGGCCTCATTTGTGAGCCAGCAGCTTTCACGTGATCTACTTGTGTGCTCATGCTCACTTCACCGACCGGAAATTTGTATGTTATAGACCATCTCACGTCAAACCCGCTTCATATCCAGGCACAGCCATTTCAGTGGATTCAACATGAAACTTCATCCCCTGAAGTAAACTGTCTCTCTTGCTTAGAGGAGGCATGTGGCTCGTGTTGGTGTACCTGATACTGTTTCACCCTCCCCCAACAAGATCCGGGAATATCAGGCTTAACCTGGTGTGGAGTTTCCTCTCCATCAGTAACTCTGCTGGAGCTATCGCTGTTGTTGTGTGAGAGATGGTCCTATAATTGAACAGGAACCGGGACAGTTTAGTGTTGAATGAAGCTGTTGGCTGTTTCTTTAAGTCTGCCTTCAAAGTTTGAACTGCTCTTTCTACCAGACCATTGGATGATGGATGGTATGGAACTGTCCGAAAATGCCAAATGCAATTTGACTTCAGGAAATATGCAAAACCCCAGATGGCAAATGATGCCTCATTGTCCTTGACCAATATTTCTGGGAGTCTGTATATCATGAATGATGCTCACATCTTTTCAATCATCATGCCTCAGTTTGCCAAATGTACCTCACTTTCTCCTCGAACTCTATGTACATCCAACCACTTTGAAAAAGCGTCCACAATAACCAAGAACATGGAGCCCGTGAAAGGACCAACATATAGTCAGTGTTTAGCTGAGTCCAGAGTTTACCTGGCCATTACCACGAATGTGGGGGCACTGCTGGTGGTAATTTATGTCCTTGTTGACACTTTGGGCACTTCCTCACCAAGGTAGCTATATTGCTATTCTATCTTGGCCACCAGACATAACCTTTTGCCACCATCTTCATTTTGGAAATCCCTGGATGATCCTGATGGATTTCAGCCAGTATCTGGCAGTGAACATTACTCGGGACAATCACTCTTGCTTCCCATAATGAAATGCTAAACTGTACAGTGAGTTGGTCTCTCCAGATCAAGTTTCGAGTCTATCACTGCCCCCTCTGTCCTATCACCTTCTCCTTCACCTTTATCCACCTATCATTTTCCCAGCCACATCCCCCCAACACCTCCCATTTATCGCTCAACCCCAACCCAAAAGCCTCATTTCTGATGTATGCTTGAAATGTTGATTCACCTGCACCTCGGATGCTACCTGACCGGCTGTTCTTTTCCAGCACCACACTCTTGACTTGTATGATTGCAAAACAAGCGAAGGATGGAAACACTGGGGGAGTGGCTGTGTATAAAATTGGTGTAGGGTGGTTTCAGATTCCCAGTTTGGAAGATGCAAATCCATTTGCCAATTCTGACTGCATGCCTGATAGTGACCTGGTCAAAAAGTGTGGCGCTGGAAAAGCACAGCAGGTCAGGCAGCATCTGAGGTGCGTCTGCAGTCCTCACTTTTTGCTGACACTGCCCTGGTGCTGCTCTGATAGAAAGCATTCTCCATTCATCTTGTAATCTGAAGATTCACATGATTGACCAGGGCTCAGCTAAACAAAGCCTTCGTCGGGATTTTTTTTTTGTTGGAGGTTACTTTTTAGTGACAGTTCTGTGAGAAACAAGAATTGATTTCCAATGAAAGAGAATGAAAAAAATTGCACTGATCCTGAACAATGCAGTGCAGTTTCGTGGATTATTTTATTTTCTGTAGACTATGGTTATCAGGACTGTATAACCAAGGTGCCTGAGTGCAGATTGTTTGACTTCATAGAATTGGTCAGCAAGTGAATTGCATGGTATAAACGTTAAAACCTCTGCTTGGCGGCAAATATTCTGGACAGTCTGTAGCAGTGTAAATACCTATTCGATGGTATCTCACAGACCGTTTATGAGGTTAGAACACTGGAACAAGAGCACAAAGAGCTGGGCAGCCCTTTGTATGTGGGGCTTAGCATCAGACTGGAAGAGAGCCATTTACGGAGTATAGGACAGGTGAGATAACTGGTATCTTCCTATTTTATGTGACCCTTTATCAATGAGTATCTACCTCTCATTCAGTGAGCCTGCTACATTCTCTATGCCCTAATGTACAACCTAACTGTAAACCCCTCCAGCTGCTGTACATCTCTCCTCTCTCTAACGACCTCCGGGCTTACTACCTGGCCTTTGTCTGTTACCTCCTGCAGTCCCAATCATCACGCTACTTGTTATCTCATCAAATTGTTATGAATCCCCAGATTTTCCAATCCTCCTGATTCCTTGCACCATTTTTAAAACACTATGGCAACCCCTCAATGCTTCCTGCCCCTGTACCCTCCTCAAGTACAATAGATCACTATCTTTGTAACATCAAAGACACCCATCAACTGCAGGAAGAATGCCTCATCTTCCACCTCAGGACACAAAAAACCACACAGCATTAAAATCGACTTCATCAGCTTCCAATATTCCCCTCCTTTCACCTCATCCCAGATCCAGCCCTCCAACTCGGCACCACCCTTTTGACCTGTCCTACCTGTCTATTTCCTTCCCACCTACATGCTCCAACCTCTCCCCTGATCTATCACAATTACCCCCCACTTGCATCTACTTATCGCCCTACTCCACACCCCTATTTATCTCTCAACTCTGTTCCCACTCCATATTCCTGATGAATAACTTATGCCTTTGACATTGATGCACTTGCTCTTTAGATGCTGTCTGATCTGCTGTGCTTTTCAATTCCACACTTTCCGACACTGAGCCTCAACAGCATGTTTGCTCCACTGACTGACTTGTTGAGGTGCAGAAAATTGTAGTGGATGGAGGACTGTCAGAAGGCCTGACAGCCTGAAAGCTATGCTAACCAGTACCCCAGTGTTAGCCGCGCCTAATTACACAAAGCCATTCAAGATGTTGATTGGTTTGAGTCGAGTCTGCATCGTGACTGTGCTCTTACAGGAAAGCTACAAGAGGAAAAAGAAACATATTGGGAATATTTCTAGGAACTGGAATCATCAAGAGAAATATTTGCTGATGGAGAAGGAAATCTTGAGCTACAACATATCAGCATTTATATTGTCAGTAATGTGTCTGAGATATTTGTGTCTGCTGATTGTGATGAAACCGCCCTTTCACAAGGTTCTGTTGCCATTGGCTGTTTTTTTTTCCAAATAGATTGTAAGGATATGTCAGGAAATATCTCCTTGAGAAAAGACTTTAAAGTTTTTTCTTTAACAGTTGTACAATGAAAAGAAGGTGAGATCTCTTTGTTCAGGTTTGCTTGGGTTTGGTTGGGTTTGGTTTGGTTGGGTTTGGTTTGGTTTTAGCAGTCTGGCTGTTTTGTTTGCAGTTGCTGGGCAAGTTTTAGCTGGGAACCAAAAGAAGCTGCTGGAACCAAAGAAGCAATTCCAAGCTGATCCTCTCTCTCACTGACATCTCTTCTGTGAGAACTTGTGTTTGAGTCCACATTTTTACCAGAACAGCGTCAATAAGTTCCATTTTTTGTGTCAGTTAGGTTTTCAAATAGTTATGTTATTCTAAATTATTGTTGTATTTGTTCGTGTGTAAATAAATTCTGTTTTGTTTAAAATCGAGAGGCTTGACCAGCTGCATCACTCCTGGATCATCCACTGTACACCTGCTTAAAGTAACTAGAAAAGTTAGAGTGTGGACTACCTTCTTGAAATGTTTTGAGGGGTCTGCTCTGGTCCATAACATGATGATAACCCCTGAAAGGTTTTGCAAAAAAAATGGATAAACATTCCTGACTGTTTAGATGCAGCTTATTATTACAGTCTTTCAAACTGAAAATGATACACACGCAGGATGAGAGAATGTTGTCGTGTCTTTGATTAAGGAAGAGGGAGACTGCCCGTGGCAGGGAACATGGACTGAAATTAATTCTAGTGGTGTACTTTTGCATGCTTAGAGTCAACATATTGCATATGTAGGATGGTGTACAAAAGTGTATGAGTAAAGATTTGTACAGATTGAGCCATTTTTTATATTGATGGTTCATATTCTTTTCAGGAGGGAGGTTTGATGATTGTGTTGTTTTAAGAGGTGTATTTTGTGCTTTTTCTCTTAGAAGCAAGAAGACAGAGCTGACAAATTGTCTAGTTGAATCCAACAAAAGAAACAGCCTGTGAGATCTTGGGGTGTTATTAACATTTTGAAGTTCCCTGAATAGGTGGGGCCAAGCTCCCCCAAATCCAGAATTTCGAATTTTAGTTTCTCAAATACTGTTCCTGCTGGGGACTTCAAGCTGGGTTTGGAAGCTTTAGTACGTCCCTCTCTCTGCTGTTCTCTCTCTCTCTCTCTCTCTCTCACTCTCTCTGCCCCCTCTCTCAAAGATTTGTGTTGATGCTTTTCATTCTGGACTGGAAAATTGCTAGAGAGACAATGTATTTTACTGAATTTGCCCTTGCCAACGGGTTGTGCTATTACTGTATTGGAACAATTACTATTTATACAACATTTAATACAAAGTGCTTCCAAATAAACCTGTTGGGCCAAATAACCTGGTGTGTGATATTTAACTTCGTCCGCCTCAGTTCAACACCAAGTCATTGCAAATAACCTATTACTCTGTTAAGTTTTCCATTTGATATAACTTATTCTAATTCTTGCAATTGTTATATTTTAGTGATAGTGTATGAATAAAGTATGTTTTGCATCAAATCGGGGAATTTGACCAATCAATTTGCATCTGGAACCAATGACTGGCCTTTAAAATAAGAAAAATATTGACTGAATATATTTGTGGGGATTTGGGCTGGACCATAACACTGTATAAAATGCAAAGCAATACTTTTCACTCTACCTCTGTTCATGTGACATTAATAAATCAAATCAGATCAAACCCCTTCCTGGAAACACTGACCAAACCAATAGGTGCTATCTAAAGTTTGTGACTGCCTCATGGAATAAGATATATAGATGACTTAACCCCTCTGTCATTCGCAATACCGTCTTTCTTTAACTGAACATTTGACTACGTTGTGCAGTGTATTGAATAATGAAGATCTTGACAGTATTCCCTTGTTTACTCAAGAAGCTGCAGCTAGGCACCGTGCCAATGCAATTTTCCTCTCACCAGAGGTTCATCGCAGTATAAATAATGAATAGCCATCCCTCACTATGTCATTATAACAGGTGGATTGAACACTTGAAGCTGGAGAGTAATTCACTTTCAGAAAGGACTAAAATGTATTTGATAGAGGCTGTATTCTATCCTGTTCTAACAGCAGTTGGTGTACCTGCTAAGACATTTCTGGATTACATTGCTTATTAACTGCAACATTCCAACTTTGTGTTTCTCTTTAGTTTTCAGGACTGGTAACTATCACAAAGTCATTGAATTTTGTTTTCTGTTTGGCATATTCTCTTGGTCAGTTTCAGTATTTGTTATCTTCAATACACTTTTATTGTTGGCCTCCAATTCTTCCTAGCATTGTTTAAATGAATGGTTTGCTTTTCTGTCCTCATGCTGTACATCTTATGACTCTATGACTCTATTCTCTCCAGTCTCTCATGTTGTCTTTCATTCTTTCTTTCTCTCCCCCTCCCATCTCCATCCCAGCCAACTTCTCTCCTGCTCTTCCTCTTGTTCCTGTTGTTCAGGTTCATCCTCCTTCATTACTCTTTGCTGTTATCCTCAGTCGTACTGCTTTTCCCTGGAATAAGATCCTGCTCCTTTTGATTCTGTGTGAATCTTTCCAGTGTGTATTATCCCACGTGTTTCCATCTCACCATTTCCAGTATGTGGCCTGGGCTGGAGAGTTTCAGCTATGAAGAGAGGTTGGAACGACCGAGATTGTTTTCTTTAGAGCAGAGGAGACTGAGAATGAATATGATTGAAATGTAAATATTATGAGACAAGAGATACAGGAAGTAACATTTCTCTTGATGGAGACATCAATGACAAAGGGCATAGATTGAAGGTAAGAGCTAGAGGTTGAGAGGAAATGGGAGGAAAATCTCTTTCAAGGTGTTGGTGTTACCACATCTGCATTGGTTTGGTCCATTAGCTATGATATTTATTCAGTATATTTATCATTGTATTTATCATTCATGTTATCTTCTGTCTCATTATTTTTGAATTTTAGTGTAAATTCTCAGCGTTCCTATGTTTCCTAATCCCATTTAAGGTCATTTAGTTCCTGGAACTTGATCCTCCATCCAATATGATCACATTGATCATTAATCATTGCATTCCCCTCTGTTTCCTGACAGTGGGATGATCCCCAGTGTGGGAGAGGTGTCTAATGAGCAAAGTCTAAGCTGGTTGGTGGTCTACTCCTGGATGGTGGGAATGTGGAACTCACTGCCTGTAAGGGTGGGAGGGGCAGAAACCCTCATTACATTGAAGAAGTATTTTGATGTGCACTTGCATTGCTAATCCTATGGGCCAAACTCTGGGAAATAAGTTTGAATAGTTAGGTGGTTGTTTTTAATTGGAGCAGACTCGATGGGCCAAAAGGACATTTTTATACCTCCATGACTGACCTGTGAAGTATTTTGATGTGAGTACCATCTTCACTTATACTCACTTTAACATTCATGTTATCTTCTGTCTCATTGTTTTTGAATTTTAGTCTAAATCCTCAGAATTTCTATGTTTCCTAATCCCATTTAAGGTCCTTTAGTCACTGGAACCTGATCCTGCATCCAATATGATCACAGTTGATCATAAATCATTGCATTTCTCTCTGTTTCCTGGTATCAGTGAGAAGTGACAGAGGCAGCTGGTGTAAAAATAAATGAGCTGAGATTCTGATGGTGAAAATGACAGCAGGTCAGTGGATGTGTTCATAAACAATTTAATTCGACCGAATAATCTGAATGTGTCCTTGCTAAAATACAGAGCCCTGTGGAACACTGAGAAACTGAGGGATAACATAAAATTAGCAGAAATATTTCAAAGTTGGGTCAAAAAGAGGACGAGGAAAGAATCTTGTGAGATGTGTCAACTTCCATACCAAGAAAGTTACAAATAAATATTGAAGAACAGCATGTTCAAGAACAATTTTGAAAATGGATCTTGACGATGTGGTCAATGAATCAAAGGAAATGTGAGGGATGCTAAATTGTTGTTTTGTGAAAGGGGTCAGTCATAGAGGGAAGTGGTCATTCTAATGGATACCTCACAAAAAGGAAGATTTAATCAGGTATAAGGCCTCACAAAATGTTGTAATCAAAGAAACAGCAACAAACTAATTCCTGATATGGTTTTGTGACAAGTCCGGAGATCTTGCCAGGTAGTCATGCTATGATCTTAAACAAAATAGCAGAGAATAATACTGATGTGTGAACTAACTTTCCATGGCCATTTTCATCAGAAATCCTTCATCTCATTGGTGGTCATGTGACACAGCGCTAGTGTTCCTGTCTCTGAGCTGGGAGACCTGATTTTGGATCTAAAGGTCTGCTCCTGAATCAGTTGATTGAAAATACCAAGGAAAACAATTCAATGTTCCCTGTGATTAAAGAAAATAAGGCAAAGGTAAAAGGCACAAATGATATTCAGGTTACTATCAGGTATCTTGGCAGAATATTACTGGAGGAGAAAGTGAGGACTGCAGATGCTGGAGATCAGAGCTGAAAATGTGTTTGCTGGAAAAGCGCAGCAGGTCAGGCAGCATCCAAGGAACAGGAGAATCGACGTTTCGGGCATAAGCCTGAAGCCGTCAATTCTCCTGTTCCTTGGATGCTGCCTGACTTGCTGCGCTTTTCCAGCAACACATTTTCAGAATATTACTGGAGTCAGTATATAAAAAATAAACATGCAAGCACCTTCAAATTGTTCTGTTAACAGAGAAAATTAATGTCCACTTGCAAAGTTTGCATATTTTCTTCATTATTTAGGAATTCTGGGGTTGGTTTTCGACATGGTGACAGTGGGGACACAGCAAAATGTTTCTGAGTCAGGACTTGACTGTGGGCTTATCATATTTATTTCAATTGCAGGACTCTTGGATAAAAGTCCAGCTGTTCTTCACATTAACTTTGCACGTCAACCACCGCAGTTCTGTGAGCTGACCCTCAGCAAAGCAGGTCAGGCAGCATCTGAGGAGCAGGGAAATCGATGTTTTGGACCAGGGCTCTTAGAGTCATAGAGTCATAGAGATGTACAGCATGGAAACAGATCCTTAGGTCCAACCAGTTCATGCCGACCAGACATCCCAACCCAATCTAGTCCCACCTGCCAGCAACCGGCCCATATCCCTCCAAACCCTTCCTATTCATATACCCATCCAAATGCCTCTTAAATGTTGCAATTGTACCAGCCTCCACCACATCTTCTGGCAGCTCATTCCATACACGTACCACCCTCTGCATGAAGAAGTTGCCCCTTATGTCTCTTTTATATCTTTCCCCTCTCATCCTAAACTTATCCCCTCTAGTTCTGGACTCCCTGACACCAGGGAAAAGACTTTGTCTATTTATCCTATCCATACCCCTCATAATTTTGTAAACCTCTATAAGCTCACCCTTCAGCCTCCGACGCTCCATTGAAAACAGCCCCACCCTGCTCAGCCTCTCCCTGTAGCTCAGATCCTCCAACCCTGGCAACATCCTTGTAAATCTTTTCTGAACCCTTTCAAGTTTCACAACATCTTTCCGATAGGAAGGAGACCAGAATTGCACGCAATATTCCAACAGTGGCCTAACCAATGTCCCTGTACAGCCGCAACATGACCTCCCAACTCCTGTACTCAATACTCTTTGACCAATAAAGGAAAGCATACCAAACGCCTTCTTCACTATCCTATTTACCTGCGATTCCACTTTCAAGGAGCTATGAACCTGCACTCCAAGGTCTCTTTGTTCAGCAACACTCCCTAGGACCTTACCATTAAGTGTATAAGTCCTGCTAAGATTTGCTTTCCCAAAATGCAGCACCTCGCATTTATCTGAATTAAACTCCATCTGCCACTTCTCAGCCCATTGGCCCATCTGGTCCAGATCCTGTTGTAATCTGAGGTAACCCTCTTCGCTGTCCACTACACCTCTAATTTTGCTGTCAGCTGCAAACTTACTAACTGTACCTCTTATGCTCGCATCCAAATCAGTTATGTAAATGACAAAAAGTAGAAGACTTGTGGCCAATCCTTGTGGCACTCCACTGGTCACAGGCCTCCAGTCTGATAAACAATCCTCCACCACCACCCTCTGTCCTCTACTTTTGAGCCATTCTGTATCAGGAATCAACTCCAGCCAGAAATGTTGATTTTTCTGCTCCTTGGATGCTACCTGACCTGCTGTGCTTTTCCAGCAGCACACTCTCAACTCTGGTCTCCAGCATCTGCAGACCTTACTGTTTCCTCAGCAAAGCAGTGTGAGGGGAAAAGCTGAAATATTCGAGAGAGTTTAATTCGAGGAAGTGATGCACTGATGATGTCACTGGACAAGTAATCTATAACACTGGAATAATGTTCTGGGAGTAATGTCTTCCACTGTAGCAGGTAGTGAGTTTTTAATTCAATGAGAAGTTAGTTAAAAGGTAAATATGTATCCATTGTCAGTTGATGTAAACCCTGGTTGATTACATAATGTGTTCCAGTAAAGGACACTTGCTGTTTTTACCTGGTCTAGCCAACACAAATATGGAGTAGAAGACTCTTACTGCAACTTACTCACAAGGTTTTGGTGATGCCACATCTGCAGAAGTGTGAGGTGGTTTGGTCCCATTATCTATAATAGTTATTTGATGCAGTTCAGAGGTTTCACTGGGATGATCATCAATATGAGAGGGGTGGCTATTGAGCAAAGGCTAATCTGATTGGGACTCTTCTCCCTGGAGTTGAGATGAATGATAGGGGATCTCATTGAAGCCTACAGGATTCTTAAAGGTCAACTGTGTTTTGATAGGCATGCACAGCATATCAGGCATCTGAAGAGCAGGAGAATCATCATTTTGGGCAAAAGCCAAATGCTTTGATTTGATTTATTGTTGTCACATGTACTAAAGTACAGTGCAGAGTTTCATTTTGCTTGAAGCACAGACAGATCATAACATACAAAAACTTGCAGGAAGTAGGATGATTGAACAGAGTGAAGCATACAGAATTACAGCTGCACAGGAGCTGCACAGAAAACAAGATCAACATTAGATTTGAAATTTGAGAGGTCCATTCAGCGGTCTCATAACCTCAGAAAAGAAGCTATTTTTGAACCAATTGATACTTGTGTTTCAGAATCTGTATCTTCTGCTTAACAGAAGAGGTTGGAAGAAATTGTAAACAGAATGGGAGGAGTCTTTGATGTTTTTGACTTTTTTTTCCCGCAGAAATGGAATGTATACATGGAGTCAATGGGTGACAGGTCAGCATGTGTGATAGTCTGGGCTGCATTCGCAACTCTCACTAGTTTTTTACAGTCCTGTGCAGAGCAGTTGTTGCACCAAACTGTGATGCATCCAGATGGAATGCATTCTGTGGTGCATCTGTAAAAGTTAGTGAAGGTCCGTGTGGACATGCTGATTTTCCTTAGCGTCTTGAGGAAGAAGAGGTATTGTTTTGCTTCATTGGAGAGTTTGGAATGAGAGAGCACTGTTCCAGAGTAAAGGGGTAGCAATTTAACACTAAGATGAGGAGGAATTTCTTCCCTGAGAGGGTTGTGTGTCTTTGAAACTCCCTGCTACAGAGAGCGCTGTTTACAAAATCCTTTTCCATATTTAAGGCTCAGATAAACAGATTCTTCACAAATCGGGGAATCAAGGGCTATGGGGAAATGACAGGATAGTGCAAGTGAGGAAGGTTGGATCAGCCAAGATTTATTTGAATGGTGGAGCAGTATCAAGGGGTCAGGCAGCAGAATCCTGTTCCTACTTTGTATGGCCTTTTGGTCTCATAAATACTTCTCCAGATCAAAAGCAATGTGGTTGACTCTAAACTGCCCTCATGGCAATTAGGGATCGAGAAGGTTGGTATATTGATTAAGGATGGCACAATGGCTCAAAGGTGAAAGGAAACATGGTGACTCAGTGGTTTTGCAATGCTGCCTTACAGATCCAGGCACCTGGGTTCGATTCCATCTTCGGAACTATCTATGTGGAGTTTGCATGTTCTCCCTCCCTGTGTTCGCATGGGTTTCCTCCAGGTGCTCCAGTTTTCTCTCACAGTTTAAAGATGTGCAGGCTAGATGGATTAGCCATACTCTATGTCCCATAGTGTTCAGCGATGTTCACATTAGTTGGATTGGCCATGGGAAACACAGGTGTGGTTCTTGGTCCAATGCTATTTGGAGGGTCGGTGTTGACTTAATTGTTAGAATGGCCTGTTCCCATATTGTAGGGATTCTATGACTCTGTAATAAATACTGGTCTAAAGAGTGATTCTTATATCCATTCGATGATTTAAAATGTCAAATCATGATTCTGATTTAAATCTGCTTTTCTTTCCTCACAGTAAACTTCCTGATAATTGACATTTTGTCTCAGGCAAAGTGCAGTCTTTCTAAATATATCGCTGGCTATCTATTTGCCATGGCTATAGCAGATCGCATGGTGTTTATGTGCAACGTAATTTGTATCGTGTGGCTATGCTTTATTGGCAAAACTCTTTCCTGCTCAATACTCCAGTGTGCAAACTTGTTCTCTATCTGTCTCCAATGAGTGTTGATTGTTCAGTCTGGTTCACCATAGTTTTGCCTTTGTAACAAGATCGCTTTGTTGCTATTTACTGTCAGAATCTGAAAATGAAGCATTGTATTGGGAAGGCAGTTGGTGTGATTACTGTGAACTTGACCATGCTGTTCTGTTTAAAGAACATCCCATAGCCCTTTGTCTACAGATCATATTATTTAATTCACAATACACACTGGGGGTGCCTTGTATGAGCAAACCTTTATATTGTAAGTGCGTAGAAAGCATTTTCTTGGCTTGAGCAACTGTTTACTCCAGTGTTTTCATTCCTCCCGGTTTTATTGCTGAAAATGTTCACTGCTAGATGTATTTTAGTCACTGGCCAGGCTCAGAAGAGACTTTGGGATCAGAACTACAGCAAGAATGGCAAAGGTCCTGAGCTCCTGAACTGCAGGAAGTCGATAGTTTTAATTTTTGCAATATCCTGCAGTTTCATTCTATTCTGGATTAGTTCAGTCACTTGTTTCATTTTTTCTAGATTTTCTGCCACGTTTAAGTGCAAGTTGGTATTTCACCCCTTTTCAGTATTTCAGGAAGCTGATATCATGCTTCAGTTACTGAGCTCCTTTATATAGCAACCCAGAAAATGTTCAGGCAGCAGCTGCTTGATTTACTCAACTATCCTTTTAATCTGATCGGAAATTGTATTGAACGAGTAAAATTGAAGGGTGTAATACCTTCCTCAATGCCACACTTTAGAGGGAAACCCAAACTTCGGGGAGCATGTGGCACATTGGTACTGTACTGTCCTTACATGTAGACCAGGAGGCCCAGTTTCATGTCACAGCAACTTCTGAATGGAATAATCAGAATTTCTCTCCAAACTAAACTTAGCAAAGGTTTTCTGCATGGACAAATTTATATAGCCCTTTCCAATTCCTGTTATATTAAAAGTTGGAATCTGGAAGTGCTGAAGAAGGGCTTATGCCCGAAACATCCATTCTCCTGTTCCTTTGATGCTGCCTGACCTGCTGCGCTTTTCCAGCAACACATTTTTAAGTTCTGGTTATAAATTTGTAATAGTAAAGGACAACAAACTCCTGCTTGGTTAACTTAAAGAATAAAAGGATGTGCCACCCATAGCTTCTGGTCAAATTCAGCAGTGGGCTCTTATTCTCTGACCATACAATTGAAGTTGCAGCACCTTCCAATAGGGCATGTGGCAAATGCAAATGCCTTGAGTTGACTCCCACTGCAAACAATATCCACATGTGGATGCAAAAACATCCTGGCCTGGCTAGACTAAAACAGATGGTGGGTCGTTGCACACAGACAAAGGGCACAAAGTTGTTGCACAAGAATGCAGGTTCTTGCATACAGAGCAGGAGTACAGGTTGTTGCAGATGGTCCAGGAGTGCAGTTTGATGTGCATGGACCAGTAGTGCGGATAATTGCACATGAACCAGGAGCATAGGTTGTTGCGTACAGACCAGGAGTGCGCAATTTTACATGTGGACCAGGAGCGGCAGTTGTTCCGCGTGGACAAGGAGCACGGGTGGTTGTGCGTGAACCACGAGCAAGGTTTTTTGCATGTGGACCAGGAGTGCAGGTTGTTGCACATGGTCCAGGAGTGAGGAGTATTGAATGTGAAGCAGGAGCATGGTTCATTGAGCACAGACCAGGAGTGCGGGTTATTGCACGTGGACCAGGAGGGCAGATAGTTGTGCATGGACCAGAAGCAAGGATTGTTGCACATGCACCAGGAGCATGGGCTGTTGCGAGTAGACCAGGAGTGTGGGTTGGACTGCACGAACTAGGAGAGCAGGCTGTTCCCCACGGACCAGAAGTGTGGGTTGTTGGGCATGGACCAGGAGTGCCAGTTGTTGTGCATGGACCAGGTGTGTGAGTTGTTGCATGCAGACCAGGAGTGCAGGTTGTTGTGAGTGGACCAGGAGTGAGGGTTGTTTTGCATGAAAAAGGTGTATGCGTTGTTGTGCAAGGGTTGTTGGGCGGCACGGTGGCACAGTGGTTAGCACTGCTGCCTCACAGAGCCAGAGACCCGGGTTCAACTCCCGCCTCAGGCGACTGACTGTGTGGAGTTTGCACATTCTCCCTGTGTCTGCGTGGGTTTCCTCCCGGTGCTCCGGTTTCCTCCTCCCATCACAAAGATGTGCAGGTCAGGTGAATTGGCCATGCTAAATTGCCCATAGTGTTAGGTAAGGGGCAAGTGGGGTAAAGGTATGGGCGGGTTTCGCTTCAGCGAGTCGGTGTGGACTTGTTGGGCTGAAGGGCCTGTTTCCACACTGTAAGTAATCTAATAAATAAAGTGCGATCATTGTGTGTGGATCAGGAGCGCAGGTTGTTGAGCACTGATCAAGAATGTGGATTATTGTGCAGGGACCAGGAGCGTGGATTGTGGCACATGGACCAAGAGTGTGGTTGTTGCAACATGGACCAGGTGTGCAAGTTTTTGCATGCAGACCAGGAGCGTGGTTTCTTTTGCACGGCCAAGGAGTGTGGATTGTTACCCATGGACCAAGAGGGCACGTTGTTGCACACAGACCAGTGCTGTTTGTTGCATATGGACCAGAAGTGTGAGTCGTTGTGCACAGACCAGGAGTGCAGGTTGTTGCAAGAACGTACCAGGAGCGTGGGTTATTGCACGTGGACCAGGAGGGCAAGTTGGTGGGCATGGACCAGGAGCGAGGATTGTTACACGCACCAGGAGCATGGATTGCTGCATGTGGACCAGGAGTACGGGTTCTTGCATATGGACTAGGAATGCGAATTGTTGTGCACAGTTGAGGAGCACGGGTTATTATGCACAAACCAGGAGTGGAGTTCCTGCGTACTGACTAGGACTGTTGGTTGTTGAATGCAGAGCAGGAATGCGAGTTGTTGAGCACAGATCAGGACCACGGGCCATTTCCCATTGACGAGGAGCATGGGTTGTTGCGCTCGAAGCAGGAGTGTGGGTTGTTGCGCACGGACCAGGAATGTGGATTGTTGTGCACAGACCAGGAATGTGGGCTTTTGCACATGGACCAGGAGTGCTGATAGTTGCACATGGACCAGGAGTGTGGGTTGTTGTGCATGGATTGCGAGTGCAGGTTTTTGTGAATGGATCAGGAGTGCGGGTTGTTCTGCATGAACAAGGAGTGTAGGTTGTTGCATGTGGACCAAAAGTGCAGGAAAGGAGCACCAGTTGTTGGGTGAGGACCAGGTGTGCGGGTCATTGCATATGGACCAGGAGCATGGATTGTTGTGTGTGGACCAAAAGTGAGGGTTGTTGTACATGAAAAAGGTGTGTTGTTGTGCATGGCACAGGAGTGCGGATTGTTGTGTGTGAACCAGGAGTGCAGGTTGTTGCGTGCGGACCAGGAGTGCAGCTGTTGTACATGGACCAGCAGTGCAGGGTATTGCATGCAGACCAGGAGTGTGTGTTGTTGCATGTGGACCATGAGCACAGGTTGTTGCATGTCGACCTGGAGTGCCGGAAGTTGCACGTGGACCAGAAGTGCAAGTTGTCGTACAAAGACCAGGGAGCGGGTTCCTGCCTACTGACTAGGAGTGCCAGTTGTTGAATGTGGAGCAGAAGCACGGCTCGTTGAGCACAGACTAGGAGGGTGGGTTGTTTCGCACGGACCAGGAGTGCAGGCTGTTGTGCATTGACCAGGAGTTGCACACGGACCAGGAGCATGGATTGTTGTGTATGGACTGTAAGTGCAGTTTGTTGCGAACAGACGAGGAGTGAAGGGTTTTGCAAAGGGACAAGGAGCATGATTTGTTCCGCGTGGACCATGAGTGTGGGTTGTTGCACACGGACCAAGTGTACATGTCGTTGCACACAGACCTGGAGAACTAGTTATTGAGCACCAACGAGGAGCGCATATTGTTGCGCACAGACCAGGAGTGCCAGTTGTGCATGGACCATGAGCACAGGTTGTTGCAGGTGGACCTGGAGTGCAGGACATTACACATGGCCCAGGATTGTGGGTTGTTATGCATGGACCAGGAGCGTGGGTTGTTGCATACAGAAAAAGTGTGTGGGTTGTTGTGTGCGGATGAAGAGCGTGGGTTGATGCATATAGACCAGGAGTGCGGTTTGTTGCGCATGGACCAGCAGCATGGGTTTTTGCACATGTACCAGGAGTGCAAGCTGTTGTGCATGGACCAGGAGCACAAATAATTGCACACAGAACAGAATCATGGGTTGCTGCGCATGGACCAGGAGTACAGGTTTTTGCACGTGGTCCAGGTGTACATGTCGTTGCACAACAGACCTGGAGAACGGGTTATTGAGCACCAACCAGGAGCGTGGGTTGTTGCACACAGATCTGGAGTGCAGGCTGTTGTGCATGGACCAGGAGCAAGGATAGTTTCACATGGACCAGGAGCATGGATTGTTGTGCATGGACCAGGAGTGTGGGATTTTGTGAACTTACCAGGAGTGCGGGTTGTTCTACATGGACAAGGAATGTAGGTTGTTCCATGTGGACCAGAAATGCAGGTTGTTGTGCATGGACCAGGAACACCAGTTGTTGTGCATGGACCAGGTGTGCAGGTTGATGCATATGGACCAGGAGCATGGGTTGTTGTGAGTGGACCAAGAGTAAGGGCTGTTGCATGTGAAAAAGTTGCACACGTTGTTGTGCACGGCACTGGAGTGTGGATTGTTTCATGTGGACCAGGAGTGCGGGTTATTGCACACAGACCAGGAGCATAGGTTGTTGCGCATGGACCAGGAGTGTGTGTCGTTGCACATGGACCAAGAGCGGGTTGTTGCACGTGGACAAGGAACGTGGGTTCTTGCATGCGGGCCAGGAGCACAGGTTGCTGTGCACAGACCAGGAGTGTGGGTTGTTACATGTGGACAAGGAGCGTGAGTTGTTGCACATGGACCAGGAGTGCAGGTTACTGCATGCAGACCAGGAGCACAGGTTGTTGCACATGGGCAAGGAGTGAGAGTTTTTGCGTGTTGACTAGGAGCGTGGTTTGTTGCATGTGTATCCCAAAGGTGTTCTTCCTACCATTGTAACGATCATAAATTCATGGTAACTGGGAGTGTATCCAGATGTTGTGATTCATGAAGTCAACCTGCCCCAACAATTTAATGCTGCAGGCAGCAGGTATCACCGGGGACAAAAGTATTTTTTGTTCTGTAACCACGGTTCATTTGGTATTCCCGTGTGAACCAAAACTTTATAGGGTCTATTCACTGTAAAAGGGTGAAAGGCACCTGGATATCGAGAGTTGTTACGCTCATCTGGAATGGCACCTTAATGAAAGAAGCTTGTTGAGTGGCCTATGGGATAGTTAAGTAAACTAGGAGACATTTTAAGTTTGTGAAGGTCTTCTGAGTTTCATCTCCCGCATAAGAGGAGTGAAATAAGTTGATCGGATAGGTTGCGGTTGGGTTTGGGCTGGGAGGTGCAGTGAGTGCTGGCATAGTATACACAATCACACTGAGGGACATCGATGAAAGCGGATGTTTCAGTTAACTGAGTGACAGTCAAATTTAGCTTATAAGGAATAGTGGTCAAACTTCTGAGTTCTGCTGTCTCTGCGTAGCAGGAGTTACATGTTGTGACCAAAGAAACTTGATGGAGGTCCCTGAAATATTTGGGGTACCTCTGATGTTTGCCCATTTGTTAGTGTGCTAATCCCTGCACCCTGCGTTGGAACAGTGGCTCAGTGGTTAACACAGCTCCAGGGACCCAGGTTCGATCCCTGCCTTGGGTAACTGACTGTGTGATATTTGCAAATGCCCCCAGTGTTTGCTGGGCCAGTATTAATGGCCCGTAACAAGACTGGAAATTAAATGAGAAATTCGTCAGGTAGCAAATATTTATCACAGCGATGACGAACGGTGGCAAACCCCATATTGTGAGCGGGGAGAATCACTATGGTTTCTGGAACCTGAATCACTGGATGTGAAACTATTTGTATATCTCGCTCTCACAATGAGTGAAATAAAAAAAAAAGCAAAAAGAAAAGAATTTGGAATAATGTTCGAGGAACGAGAGAGAGACACCAGCTTTTTGTGTTTTGTTCAGGTAATGAATCTTTCCTGTTTGCATGTGAATTTGATCCCTGAAATAAATATAAACCCTTTGTGGTTTGGATTGTAAAGACCTCCACTCGCTGGTTGCTAAATGTCGTCTTCTATAATTTGAATGTTTCTTGCCTGGAGCTCGAGATCTTGAGATACTTTCAGCTTAGTTAATGTTTTGAATGGGTAGATAACCCTGGAATTCCCTCCCTAATGGCACTGTGCTTCAACCCACAGAAGGTGGGCTGCAGCAGACCCAAAAAAAAAGCAGTTCAGGACCACTTTCTGAAGGGTAATGAGGTGCGGACAATAAATGCTCATCAGCCAGCAAAGGCAACATGCAACGAATGAATTTTTAAAAATGCATTTAATATTTTGGCCCTAATATTAAAACCTAATACTTTGGATTTATTTAGTACCCAAGGCCGTTGATAGTGACACATCTGGTGAGAACTGCCAGAATGTTTTGTTAGATTTCAGTCCAAAGATATTTCGTGGATACTCTCCAGTGCAATCTGTCAATCATAATTTTGAATTGGAACAGTTTATCGAGCCAATAATCATGTTGAATAGAATCATGTGAATGCAGATTGTAAGTGTGCAGGACCGGACCTGCATTGGGGAATTTTATGGACTGTACAACAGTGAATCCAATCATACTGAAATGAAAAGGTCCGTGATGTTTCGGATCGTATCTTTGGGATCCTGAAGGGAGAGATTGACCAACCTTTGTCCATGTAGGTACCAACAACATAGATAGAAATAGGGATAGGGATGTAACAGGAGGGTGGAAGTTGAGAGCTAGAACAAACAGAGTTGTTATCTCTGGATTGTTACCCGTGCCATGTGATAGCGAGGCAAGGAATAGGGAGAGATATCAGCTAAACACATGGCTGCAAGGATGGTGCAGGAGGGAGAGTTTCAGGTTTTTGGATAATTGGGGCTCATTGGGGAAGGTGAGACTTGTACAAACAGGATGGTCTTCACTTGAACCAGAGGAGTACTAATATCCTGGGTGGGTAATTTGCTGGTGCTGGGTTTAAACTAACTCAGCAGGGAGATGGGAACCGGAGGTTTAGTTGCAGTGCACGGGAGGAAGACAGTAGGAAGTTAAAAATCACACAACACCAGGTTATAGTCCAACAGGTTTAATTGGAAGCAAACTAGCTTTCGAAGCTCTGCTTCTTCATTAGGTGATCAGGTTTGAAGTGTGTCTACTTCAACGCCAGAAGTATCTGAAATAAGGTAGGTGAGCTTGCAGCATGGATAGGTACCTAGGATTTCGATGTTGTGGCCATTTTGGAGACATGGATAGAGTAGGTTGATAGATGTTGCAGGTTCCAGGGTTTAGATCTGTCATTAAAAACAAGCAAGGCAGTAAAAGAGGGGGAAGCATGACATTGTTAGTCAAAGATAGTATAACGATGGCTGAGAGAATTTTTGATGAGGACTCACTTACTGAGGTAGTGTGGGCTGAGGTTAGAAACAGGAGAGGACATGTCACACTGCTCAGAGTTTTTTATGAGCCTCCACAGAGTTCCAGGGAGGTGGAAGAGAGGATTAGCAAAATTATTTGAGTATGAGTGAACAGAACAGGTTGGTCATTATGGGGGACTTTAACTTGCCCAAAATTGACTGGAAGTGTATGTCGTATGTATCAATTTTTGTCCAATGTGTACAGGAGGGTTTCCTGACACAGTATGTCGAAAGGCCGACAAGAGGGGAGGCCACACTGGATGTGGTGCTTGGTAATGATTTAGTTGTAGATGGGCACTTTGGAGAGAGTGACCAGTTACGTTTAGTTTAGTGATGGAAAGGGATAGGTACATGCCACAGGTCAAGAGTTATCGATGGAGCAAGCGCAATTATAATGCAATTAGGCAAGAATTAGGATGCATAGAATGGGGCAGTAAAATGCAGGGGATACAATCGAAATGTGGTGCTGGCTTAAGGAACAGATATTGCGTGTCCTTGATAGGTATGTCCCTGTCAGGCAGGGAGGAAGTGATAAGGTAAGGGAACCGTGGTTTACTACAGAAATTGCATCTCATGTTAAGAAGAAAGAAGCTTATGTGTTGACGAGGCAAGATGGTACAGGTGAGGTGATGGAGAGCTACAGATCAGCCAGGAAGGATTTAAAGAGAGAGTTAAGAAGAGCAAAGACACAAGCAGTCTTTAGCAAATAGAATAAAGGAGAACCTTAAAGCTTTCTATAGGTATATGAGGGAAAAAAAGGATGATTAGATAGGAATAGGGCCTGTCAAAGACAGAAGTGGGAAGTTGAGTGTGGACCCTGTCGAGATTAGAGAGGTGCTAAATGAATATTTATCCTGTTCACTCAGGAAAAGGAGAATATTGTAGAGGAGAAGAATAAAGTACACTTGGAATTGGCCACACTTGGAATATTGTGTACAGTTCTGGTCACCCCAATACAGGAAGGATGTGGAAGCATTGGAAAGGTGAAGAGGAGACTTACCAGGATGTTGTCTAGTCTGGAGAGAAGGTCTAGGCTGGGAGGCTTAGGTCTGTTCTCATTGGAAAGAAGAAGGCTAAGGGGGGATTTGATAGAGACATACAAGATGATCAGCAGATTAAATAGAGTCGACAGTGAAATACTTTTTCCTAGGATGATGATATCAGCTTGTACGAGAGGGCATAGCTACAAATTGAGGCGTGATAGATTTAAGACAGATGTCAGAGGAAAGTTTGTTATGCAGAGAGTGGTAAGGGTGTGGAATGCCCTTCCTGCTAATGTAGTCAACTCAGCCATCTTAGGGAGATTTAAATAATCCTTAGATAAGCACATGGATGATTTGGGATAGTGTGGGGGACGAGCTGAGAATAGTTCACAGGTCAACGCAATACTGAGGGCCGAAGGGCCTGTTCTGTGCTGTATTGGTCTACGTTCTTTGTCCTATGTTCTATAACTGCATTTGTTCTTTCTGAATACAAAGAGACGTGCTAAAGTGGATGCACAGCCTCAAAAAAAGGAACCGCTTTTCAACGGATTAATAAAGACAGAGTGATTAAAACATTGGAATGGTGGCTACTCTTCTCCTTGGTAAATTTGCATCTCTTAACAAAGACTGTGATGAAAACAATTGTTTTACTTAACCACAGTATACAGGAAGTTATACAAACGCAGATGGACGTGGAGTTATTCATTATTTTCTGAATGATTCATGTTGGGGCCATTGCAAAACCTTTTCGTTCCCATCAAAACATCAATGCTTGCCTGGTCACAGCAACCAATCGATGTGTTACATCAGATGAAGTAATTTCATAAGACAAAGCTACCAGACTCTCTCTCTCTCTCTGGAGAGCCTGTTATCATGCATAAATACCACTATTTCTCAGTCAATTGCAGAATGCTTTTTGAGATTCTAATAGAGATGCACGTCATGCCAACAGGTTTAGTGTATGCCATTTAATATTCTACCTGTATGAATTATTGGTCCAAACAAACATTTGTGGTTACATTCAGTGCTTTTCCAACTTACAGTTATCCTATGTCCTGTTTAATTTGAAATTGTTTTTCCTTCATAGGTGAGGTATACACTTCGTTGTTGTATGTTTTCCACATGAACTGTGTTTCTTTACTTTCAAGACTAGAGTGGTGCTGAAAAAGCACAGCAGGTCAGGCAGCATCCAAGGAGCAGGAAAATCGACGTTTCGGCAGGAGCCCTTCATCGATTTTCCTGCCCCTCGGATGCTGCCTGACCTGCTGTGCTTTTCTAGCACCACTCTAGTCTTGACTCTGATTCCCAGCATCTGCATTCCTCACTTTCGTCCTGTATTTCTTGACCTGTCTTTTCAATGGCATTATTTATTGATGGGATTTCACTGTGTTGATAGAATATCTTCTTCTCTTGTATTTGCTTTCCTTTTTATTCCACCTGAATAATTAGCCACATTTAGTGAATTATATTCAATCATTGGTAATAAATCATTTTTTTAATATATTTTTTATTATTATTTTCTTATTGGAGTAATTTATTTTTGTTCAGTGATATTCAAATAACAACTTTAACTTCATTTCAATTTTTCAAAACTCGCCATTTCAATTTTTATAGGGCAAATTCAGTTGCATTGTCTTCTTAGCACGGATAACGTAAGTACGTGTTGTAAGACTCTTGTTATAACGTAAATCTGAATCCGTTGAGTTATAATAATTGTGATTTTTTTGTTTCAAATTCATAGAATTGCTCTGATAAATTACATTCAGTTGTTGTGCTGTACATGTGGTCCTTATGTGGTATTGACTCATCTTCAGTATTATCAGAGTGCAAATGGAGGATATTATATGATTTCCTCCGTTATCGCCTCAGAGCAAACGAGGGATAAGAATAGTGTCATGGACCAGAGCAAGTTTTACTTTAATTTATCAAGGAGAGAGCCTAGACCATAACTTTTATATTATTAGAAGGCAACTGTAATGTGCTGTGTTTTAGGTGTCATTCAATTATTCAGCTTTAACAAGGCACACGGTATTCTTACACCCAGATAAAACCTAAGCAAAAGTTAGAGGTATTGTAGTAACTTTAAATCTACTGGACTATTTAACAGAATAATGGATTATTAACTATGAACAGCAACAGTTTCAATGTACTGTTATAACAGACAAAGGCAAATTCAGAAAAATGAATTATTTCCCAAGCAGTGCTTTTCTCATCCAGGAGAAAAGAAAACAAAGAGAACAGTCTGGTAGAGAGAAGAGAGAGAGAGAGAGAGAGACCTCCAGTATTTCGTTGCAGCAGAGAAGCCAACTGCAAACCCCAAGAAATTGCAAGCTTATCAGACACAGAAAAAGCGGTACTAGTAAAAGGACTAAATTTCAATTATCAAGATGCTGACAAGAAGGATTTCCTAGCGGCATTAGAAACCACATTGAAGAAACTCACGGAAGAAACACAACAAACGATCAGACAGACAGTTGCACCTACTCTGAGCCGAAAGAGGAAAGGCAACAAACTGAACACACAAGAAAAGAAAGCCCTAGAAAACCTCAAAAAAGACAAAAACATCGTCATATTACCTGGAGACAAGGGTCGGCTCACAGTCACCCTGAACAGAAGGGACTACATAGAGAAAGCCAATGCACTACTCACAGATACTAACACCTACCAACAGGTGGTGCTAGACCCGACCCCACAACTAGGAAACAAAATTACATATCTCCTAAGAAAATTACACAGTTCCGGACAATTAATCAAGATGGAATTTCAGAAAATGCAACCAGACTGGACCAACCCCCCACGATTCTACGGACTTCCAAAAATCCATAAACCAGGAGCTTCCCCCTCAGACCCATAGTCTCACTACCCTGAACACCAACTTACAGACTGGCCAAAGAACTACACGCAAGACTGAAATACCTGGTAGAAGATTCACTGCATGCCATCCACTCCACCCAGGAATTCGTAAAAATCATCAAAAACACCAAAATGGAGAAGATGAAACAATGATCTCATTCAACACAACAGCACTGTTCACCTCCATCAACATCAACCTGGCAATTGAAACACTTACTGCACTTTTAGAAGAGACCATCACACACACCCCAACCACCATCAATCACATTACCAACGAAAACATCATGAAGCTAGTGGACCTGTGCCTCACCACCCACTTCACCTTCAACAACATAATCTATAACAAACCAACGGCACACCCATGGAATCTCCATCATCAGGATTCATAGCAGAAGCGGTAATGCAAAGACTAGAACAAACAGCCCTACCAACCGTCAAACCAAAAATCTGAGTCCGCTACCTTTGTCATCACAAAACGAAACAAGATAGAAGAGACATTTAACAATATCAACACCACCCTCACAGGCATAAAGTTCACCAAGGAGGAAGAAACTGACAACAAATTCGCATTCCTGGACATCACAGTCGAAAGAAAGGACAACAGAGAATTACAAACCTGCGTATACAGAAAACCGACAAACACTGACCAAATACTTAACTACATCAGCAACCATCCCAACACACACAAACGAAGCTGTATCAGAACACTATTCCAACGAGCCACCACACACTGCAGCACAGACGAACTTCGGAAAACAGAGGAGAACCACCTATACAACGTATTCAAGAAGAACGGATACTCAAAAAATACAGTCCGCAAATTCCTCAGGAACAAACCACGTCAAGCAAACCAAATACAGCCAGAAACCCTAACCACCTTACCATACATCAAAGACGTCTCAGAAATGACAGCCAGACTACTAAGACCCCTTGGAATCCTAGTAGCACACAAATCCACCAACACTCTCAAACAAAAACTAACAAACTTAA